>NC_136409.1:225357500-225532500 GCF_051521515.1 Lactuca serriola | reverse complement strand
CTGGAGTAGATAATGAAGATATCCCATAAGCCTTCGATATTGAGTTGCAACAGTCTCTGGCTCATCTTCTGCTTTGGTTATCTTTGTACATGGTTCCATTGGAACATGAGCTAGATTGCAGTGTTGAAGTTCAACTTCTTTTAGAGTGTGATGGGCATAAGCTTCTTGCTTGATGACAATCGTATTTTCTTCTTTCTTTACTTCAATTCTAAAATAGTAAGTTAGCTTACCAAGATCTGTCATCTCGAAGATTTTAGCCATGTTGGTCTTGAATTTATTGATCATATTCAAGCTTGATTCGGTTACAAATACGTCATCAACATAAACCGCTAAAATCAAAATATTTTCTCCATCGATATTTTCGGTATATCGTTGGTTCTTTTGCACACCTATGAAATGTCATTGTTTTCTAGGTTGCATTGAGCTTCATGTTCCATGCGCGAGGTGATTGTCCCAAACCATATAAAGCTTTTGAAAGTTGATATACTTTACCTTCACTCCCTTTCTTCAAGTATCCTTCGGGTTGCATTTTACATAAACGTGTTCCTTTAATTCACCATGTAAAAATGTCAATTTTACATCTAAGTGGTGAATTTCCCATACGTTTGTAGCTTATTGCTATAAGAAGTCAAATTGTTTTGATGCGAGCTAGTAGAGCAAATACTTCATCGAAATTGATTCCTTGTTGTCGTACTTAACCCTTTGCAACTAATTGATCCTTGTATTTGTTGAACGTCCCATCGGTATTATTCTAAATTTTGTATACCCATTTCAATCCACTTGGCTTTACTTCATTTGTTTTTTCAATTAGCTTCCACGTATTTTTCTGGTTTATTGAATCAATTTCTAAATTCATTGCTTTAACCCACTCTATGTAACATCCCAAAAATCATGAAAAAAAATTTCATTTTTAAATTATAAATAAACCATAGTTATCAAAATCATTCCATCCAAAAACATAAGTCATAATATCAATTCATAGTATCATATCAAAACATCAGAGTAAACATTGATGGGTTTTAGCCATAAGAACTTTCCTATGTGCGCATGCAAAACCCTAATGCTCGGATCTAGGCTTTCTAATTAAACATGCTTTGAATCCAAGACTTCTAATAACTATTTAGGCTAAATAACAACATTGAAACAGATCTAGAATCATACCTTTGAATTCCTTGTTGACCTTGTTGTCTTGGAGCTTCTAGAGTCACAAATGTCACTCCTCTAATGGCTTACAAACACCAATAGCAAGGAAAATGATTTAGGAGAGAGGAGAGGGAAGGAATTTCGACCAGAGGTTCCTTACTTTAGTTTAAGTGTCGAATTCCATCAGCCATAGGGTCTATTTATACTTGTAGACTCCTTAAGGATTACAGATAAGTCCCTATCAGATAATCTTCTCTTAAGGCTATCCAAATCCATTCCTAAGATAAGCCTTTGGACGATTTTAGCTATCCTATATCTTATAGAATTCGTCCATAGCATATCCAAATGGATTTACAGTCTAAAGTTTAACTATCAAACAATTGACAGTTTATACCCCTTTATTTAATTAATCTCTTTAAGTCACCAAATTAATTCTAATTAATTCTATGACTTATATTAATCAAATAACAATATATTATTCATTATATTATTCCCATAATATATTAATAATATTTACTCTCTCTTATTAAATCATCCTATCAAGTTGCTATGGTGAAGGCAACCCAAAAGGACTATGCACAACCGGATCAAATACTTGACTAATATAGTTACAGCCTTAGACACTATTCCAACAGTCTCCCACTTGGATAAGTCTAGTAACTATACAAGTACAATTCGGTTTGCAATCGTAGCTCTCAAAGACGCTGTCAAACTCTGATCTAATCAATCTTGTCCTTTAGATAAGGGATCGTACAGTCCTCTGTTAGATATCATGCTGACAATCCTATGGAATGGTTAGTCAAACATTTAGGTTTCTCGATCTCTGATTTATTTGACATAGAACTTAATCGAACACATCAATTCAGTTCTGATCGGGCCCGACACATAAGTCAAATCAAATCATCGAGCGGCCGAGATATCGCTTTTACCTTCTTAGATAAAAGTTACAGATAAACTTCGACTTATATGCATTTACTTATTCATTAACCAACTATACACAACAATGCGTTTTATAACACCGAGTTACTGATGCGTTTTCGCATTATCAATGTACAACCAATTAACAAATAACAACCATATATCTAGGTTTTAAGACTATATGATATTATCGTCTTGCGATCACCCTTTTATATCTTATTCCATAAGGTGATTCCAGCAAGCGCGGGTTTGTTCCAATGCTCAAAACTAGTTCATAAGCACTCATGAACGTTGCAGCAACCCTTTGCTATGTCTAACACCATTTAGACAATCTACACACCAATTCATGACAATCTTCATTCATATCTACTTCCAACATATGAACGATTGTGGACAATTTGAACAATTCTATTATTCCTAATAATTTCAATTATTCTGGAAGTCAAAACATGCAAAGTGAAACAATAGTTAAACAATTAACATAAGACAGTAACATTACTCATAAATAAAACTCCTTTATTTAATCATCAAATGTTAATTACATTTATCTATTACACGTTTCTAATACTATCTAATCTATGCTAATATCATCCTTCAGCCCAATACTCCTAGCATGTTGTAAGTGCTTAACCCTACTCAGTCCCTTCGTAAGCGGATCTGTTGGGTTATCTTCTGATGATATCCTCTTCACTACGATTTGTCCTTCTTCTACACGATGTCTGATGAAGTGATATTTTCTGTCGATATGTCTTGATCTACCATGATCCCTTGGTTCCTTGGTTAAGGCAACCGCACCTTCGTTATCACAGAAAATCTCCATTGGCTCCTTTATGGCAGGTACGACTCCAAGATCACCGATGAAGTTCTTTAGCCATATCGCCTCCTTCGACGCTTCGCTCGCTGCAATGTACTCTGATTCGCACGTTGAATCAGCTACGGTTTCCTGCTTGGAACTCTTCCATGTCACTGCTCCTCCATTTAGGGTAAAGACCCAGCCCGACTGTGAACGGTAATTGTCCCTGTCGGTCTGAAAACTGGCGTCACTATACCCTCGCACCTTCAAGTCATCACTCCCTCCGAGGACTAAGAACCATTCCTTCGTCCTCCGAAGGTACTTAAGGATATTCTTCACCGCAATCCAATGTGCTTTGCCAGGATTCCCTTGATATCTGCTAACCATGCTCAAAGCAAAGGCTACATCAGGGCGAGTACAAGTCATAGCGTACATGATTGAGCCAACTGCGGAAGCGTATGGTACTCGGCTCATTTCTGCTATCTCAGCTTCGGTACTCGGACTTTGAGTCTTACTCAACTTGGCATTGCTTTGTATCGGTAATTCTCCCTTCTTTGAGTTTTCCATACTAAAACGTTTTAGTACCTTCTCCAAGTAAGTGTTCTGACTAAGTCCAATTAGTCTCTTACTTCTTTCTCTCACTATCCTTATTCCCAAAATGTAAGAAGCTTCTCCGAGGTCCTTCATAGCGAAGCACTTCCCGAGCCAGGACTTAACTTCCTGCAGAATCGGGATGTCGTTTCCTATGAGTAATATGTCATCGACATATAGAACGAGGAATCTTACTATACTCCCACTGGCTTTGACATATACACAAGACTCGTCTTCGCTTCGTACAAATCCAAAATCTTTGACTTTCTCATCGAAGAAAAGATTCCATCTGCGAGATGCTTGCTTAAGTCCATAAATGGACTTCTCAAGCTTACACACTCTATTCGGATGCTTCGGATCCACAAACCCCTCGGGCTGAGCCATGTAAACATCCTCAGTCAACTTCCCGTTAAGGAAAGCGGTCTTGACATCCATTTGCCAAATCTCATAATCATGAAATGCGGCAATAGCTAGCATCACTCTAATAGATTTAATCTTCGCAACTGGTGAGAAGGTCTCATCATAGTCAACTCCAGGAGTTTGAGTAAAGCCCTTCGCAACCAATCGCGCTTTATATGTGTGCACGTTTCCATCCACGTCGGTCTTCTTCTTGAAGATCCATTTGCACCCAACGGTCTTACGTCCGGGCACATAATCAACCAAATTCCAAACTTGGTTATCATACATGGATTGGATCTCGCTATCCATTGCCTCTTTCCATTTCGCAGACTCCGGGCCTGCCATGGCTTCCTTATAGCTATTAGGTTCATCAAGATTTATTAGTGTACCATCACTAATATACGTGTCCCCTTCGGTAGTAATATGAAAACCATAAAACTGGGGTAGAACTCTAACTCTATCGGAACGTCTAAGAGGTAAGGATTCGTCAATCGATTCAACCGGAGTTTCCTCCTCGGGTTGAGTGCCAGCGGTAGAGGTTCCTTCATCTATCGACTCTTGAATCTCTTCAAGCTCGATTTGCCTCCCACTGTCTCCTTGGCTTATGAGTTCTCGCTCTCGGAAAACTCCTATCCTCGCAACGAAGACCACATTGTCCTTCGGTCTATAGAAGAGATATCCAAAGGATGTCTGCGGGTAGCCGATGAAAATACATCGCTCACTTCGAGGTTCAAGCTTGTCGTGAGTATCTCGTCTTACGAAAGCCTCGCAACCCCAAACCTTGATATGTGCCAACAAGGGAGCTTTCCCTGTCCACATCTCGTGAGGTGTTTTGGCAACCTTCTTGGTAGGGACTCGGTTAAGGATATGGGCGACAGTCTCTAAGGCATACCCCCAAAAAGAGATAGGTAGTGAAGCACGACTCATCATAGAGCGAACCATATCCAATAAGGTTCGATTACGCCTTTCTGCCACACCATTCAACTGCGGTGTCCTAGGAGGCGTTAATTGCGAAACTATTCCACACTCCTTGAGATAATCATGGAATTCAAGACTTAGGTACTCTCCTCCTCGATCGGATCGAAGCATCTTGATTTTCCTGCCCAATTGATTCTCCACTTCATTCTTGAACTCTTTGAACATTTAAAAGGTTTCTGATTTTTTCTTGATTAAGTAGATATACCCATATCTACTATAGTCATCGGTAAAAGTCACGTAGAAGCGGTTCCCATCCTTCGTGGTTTATCTAAACGGTCCACATACATCGGTATGTATTAGGTCCAATAGACCTTCGCCCCTTTCACATGTACTCGTGAAGGGTGATTTAGTCATCTTCCCAAGTAAATAAGACTCGCATGTGTCATCTTCCCTAAGGTCGAATGATTCCAACACTCCATCCTTTTGGAGTTGGGCTATGCGTTTCTTGTTGACATGTCCAAGACGACAATGCCACAAGGATGCTTTATCCATACTAGTGGAAGAATCAATATTTAAAACATCATTTCCTAAGTTATCAACAATCATAACAGTTTCATATATTCCATTACATGGTATAGCTTCAAAGTAAAAGACACCATTTAGATAAGCCAAAATAGAACCATTCTCATTATTAAAAGAAAATCTAAATCCTTGTCTGTATAAACCATGAAATGAAATGATGTTTCTTGCCATTTCTGGCGAATAGCAACAATTGTTCAAATCTAAAACCAAACTATTCCTAAGCACTAAAGAATACACTCCAATATTGGTTACAGGCGACGATCTTCTGTTCCCCATGATTAGATTGATCCTTCCTTGCTCCACATCCCTACTTCTTCTTAGTCCCTGCACATTAGAACAAATGTGATAACCACAACCGGTATCAAGGACCCAAGAAATAGCATGATTAGAATCGTTAGATTTAATTGCGTATATACCTGCGAAAGATGGCTTGATCTTTCCTTCTTTGATTGCTTGCAGGTACTCTGGGCAGCTTCTCTTCCAATGTCCTATCTTGTGGCAGTGGTGGCACTCTGCCTCCTTCGGGTTAGGACAGGGCTTAGCGGGATCAACTTTGGTCCCACTAGAAGAGGCACCATCTCGGGCCTTCACCTTGCGATGGTTCTTCGATGAAGCTTTCCTCTTCTTTCCCTTTCCTTGACCAATAGCTAAGACAGGAGCAGCGGGCAGATTGGGAGTAGGTGCAACAGACTTGTCCTTGAAGTTGCTCTCAGCGACTCTCAAGAGACCTTGGAGTTTGCTTAGGGTGACCTCCTCTTTGTTCATGTGGTAGGTCATCCTGAACTGGTTGTACATCGGAGGCAAAGAGTGAAGCACCATGTCGATCGCCAAGTCTTCCCCGAAGTCAACATTTAACTTGCGAAGGCGTTCGACATACCTTTGCATCTTTTGCAAGTGCACGGTAAGAGATTCTCCATGACCCATCTTCGCGGAAATCATGTTAGTGAAAATCTCATACCGCTCTTGTCTCGCGTTTTGGTGGTACCTCTCCAATAAGTCTTGGTGCATCTCGTACGGGTACATGTCCTCGTAGGACTTTTGGAATTCGGAGTTCATGGTAGCAATCATGATGCAATGTACCTTCGTTGCATCTCGCTCATGAGTTTCAAAGGCGGTGATTTCGGCTGGAGTAGCGATTTCGGTGTTGATTTTCTCGAGCTTCTCATCAAGGACATACTCCTTGTCCTCATAGCGAGCAATGCTGCGAATGTATCTTATCCATTCGCTAAAGTTCGTTCCATCGAAAGTGACCTTTTGGCAAAGGCTCATCAACGTGAAAGAACTAGCAGCAGCGTTGTTTGCGTTCGACATCTATAAGGACAAAGATAGATTAGAATATGAATCTCTAATTATCACCCAATAAGAAAAATTAGGGCTAGGATCCAACAATGACATTTACATATTAGAAAAGGGATGCCGTAATCTAACATGCAAATAAATTGAAGGTAAGTGAATGACGATTCACTAATTCTCCATCACAAAAACCTAAACTATTAGCCCTAAGTGTTTTTGAGAATTCCTAGGTTCGGATGAGATTCATTGAAACTATTCAATGGCATGTTTAAATCTCGATATGCCCCTCTTGTTTGTGACTGGGATACCGAGGATCACAAAGCGGGTGTGAATAACCATGCAAATTCACATGGTGCCTTCATTGTAACGATCACCTATTCGATGTGCCGGTAAACCACACACGCTCCATCGAACTATGATATACAATGAATCACCCTTTGCCACCTTCGCTTAGAACCAATTAGTGTGCCGGTAAACCACACACGCTCCACTAACTTCTTAGCAAGGTGCAAAGTGTAATTTCATGGGATTGCATCAATTCACTTTTCCTAAAGTAACTAAGATTGGGAAATTTTAAAATATGTGTAGTTACTTTATATTTCTTATTATACTTTTAATGAGAGGATGAGGTTTCCCTATCCTACCCGTTCGGCTAACGACCCTCCACCAATCAAGCAAGCGGTGGGTGTGAGTGTACACCCATTAAGCGCCATTTTATAGGCCGCAACCTTATACCCACCTTATAGATCGGCTTCGTGAATGAGGCCTACTAACGGTAAGACTAGCATTTAGTTATACATATATATATTATACTAGTAATATCATATTAGTATAGGGTTTTATTTTAAACCTTTTAAAATCTAGGGTTTTGAAATTTAAGTTGTCTAAATTAAAACTTTTAATCATAAATATAAATTTCAAAACTTGAGGGCAAGTTTTAAACATTTAAAACATGGAGGATCAAATAACAAATAATTCCAATTAACAATTAATATCCTAATTATCTATATTTGATTTATTCAAGATTTCTTTTAAGATAATTATCAAAATAATAATTAATTAATTATCATATAAGGAAATCAAATATTTTATTATATGATAAATATCTTTAATTAGATCAAGATTGCAGTTATATTTATCAGAAAAACGAATTAACATTGATCTAATTAGTTTATGGAAAGTTTAGATAAGATAATTACAAAGAAATCCCGAATCTGGCCATTCCTGACGCCTGGACTCGCCGAGTGCACAAGGGGACTCGCCGAGTCAGGCCTACTCGGCGAGTCCACTTTGGAACTCGCCGAGTCCATGACTCAGAAACCTAAAATCGAATTTTGCAGGTTTGTTTCAGTTAATCAAGCAACAATTTACAGAAAACCAAACTAGGCTCTGATACCACTGATGGGTTTTAGCCATAAGAACTTTCCTATGTGCGCATGCAAAACCCTAATGCTCGGATCTAGGCTTTCTAATTAAACATGCTTTGAATCCAAGACTTCTAATAACTATTTAGGCTAAATAACAACATTGAAACAGATCTAGAATCATACCTTTGAATTCCTTGTTGACCTTGTTGTCTTGGAGCTTCTAGAGTCACAAATGTCACTCCTCTAATGGCTTACAAACACCAATAGCAAGGAAAATGATTTAGGAGAGAGGAGAGGGAAGGAATTTCGACCAGAGGTTCCTTACTTTAGTTTAAGTGTCGAATTCCATCAGCCATAGGGTCTATTTATACTTGTAGACTCCTTAAGGATTACAGATAAGTCCCTATCAGATAATCTTCTCTTAAGGCTATCCAAATCCATTCCTAAGATAAGCCTTTGGACGATTTTAGCTATCCTATATCTTATAGAATTCATCCATAGCATATCCAAATGGATTTACAGTCTAAAGTTTAACTATCAAACAATTGACAGTTTATACCCCTTTATTTAATTAATCTCTTTAAGTCACCAAATTAATTCTAATTAATTCTATGACTTATATTAATCAAATAACAATATATTATTCATTATATTATTCCCATAATATATTAATAATATTTACTCTCTCTTATTAAATCATCCTATCAAGTTGCTATGGTGAAGGCAACCCAAAAGGACTATGCACAACCGGATCAAATACTTGACTAATATAGTTACAGCCTTAGACACTATTCCAACAAACATCCCACGCTAAACATTATGGTGTGTGCAATGCAGTCATCCTGAGCTCTTCCCTTTGCTACCGGAAGTACCTGAAACCAAAATTGAGAACTGTATGCACGAAGCTTAGTGAATTTTCCCCAAACTACCACATAACATAGACATAATCATGCTACTAGGAGATACGGGCCCCGCCCACACTCAATGAGTTACGGGACCCGCCCATACTCGGCTAACTAAGAGATATGGACCTCGCCCACACTCCGCTAACTATGAGATACGACCTTGCCCACACTCAACTAATTATGAGATACGAGCCTCGCACACACTCAACTATCTACGAGATACGAGCCTCACCCACACTAAACTATCTATAAGATACGGGCTTCACCCACACTTATTTATCTAGGAGATACGGTCCTCGCCCACACTCAGCTACTAAGCACACATACAAGTATCACACAGACAAAAAGTATAACCACATCTATCAATCAATTCCATATCCATACTCAAATAATTCAAACCAGGAGGAAACTCACCTCGAATGACGGATGATAGCAGAAACGTCTATGCCCGGAATCATCTCTACTCACTCCCTGAACCAAAACAACCCCTTATATATCATTCCATACTCATAAACCTTAAGGGTCAACTCTGGTCAAGTCAAAGTCAAGGTCAAAGTCAATGCTCCGAGTTGATTCAACTCGTCGAGTTTACCCTTTCAACTCGCTGAGTTCCCATGGATCAAAGTATCGTGAAATTGCGATCCAACTCGTTGAGTTTTCCTCCAACTCACCGAGTTCCTTCTTCTCAACAGAAACGGGACTTTTCCACTACAATTCGTCGAGTTCCCTTGTGGACTCATCGAGTTCCTTCAACAGAATCGGGAACATTCCAAACCAACTTGCTGAGTTCCCATATTGACTCGTCGAGTTTATCATTCTGTCAACCCTTCTTATTACATTAAGCCCTTATTCATCATATCTACACCCTAAACTCCGGATCCAAACTGGAAATACGCCTAGAAGGGTAAAGTTTCCAACTATACCCATTAAGGTCCTCTCCCAACACATAAAACTCAAACCCTAACCCAAAATGGCTTAGATCTAACTCCAAAAGCCATCAAAACTTCAAGATAGACCATGAGGTCATAGATCTGGACTCAAGGGATAAAATGATCACGTAAAGTCTTAAACTTTATCCACATGCATGGCCATAGAAGCTTCAAAAGACCAAAATGATGGACTAAAGGTTGCATGGGGCTTCCATGGCCATAAAGTTGGCACCTTTATGCCATGAAAACCCCTCAAGACCCTAGATCTAAAGTATTCCCCACTTGGGACATCCAAATCCCAAGAATCGTGTCATTTAGACCAAAACTAGCAAAATAACCCCAAAAGGATATCTAAGCAACTACAAGGAAAGGTTTAAGCTTTATACCAGCAAAATATCGTGGATGAGGTAAGGATTCTGGATCTATATGCCCCTTCTTGTGTCTCTAAGCTCTTCCTTCTTCTAATAGCTTCAAATACACACCAAAACACTCAAAAACAGCTCACAAACACTCATATGGCTTTAGGGTTTTCTAGATTTAGGGTTTAGGACTTGGAGGCTGGAAATGAGGCCAACATGGAAGGTTTAAGACATTTAAATATGGTGCAAACCCAAAAATTAGGGTTTTATCCCTGTCGGCCTACTCATCGAGTTGAGGCCTCCCAACTCGTCGAGTAGGTTACTTAAATCACGCGGTCCTGCTAATCTCTACTCAACAAGTTTGGGGCTTCCTACTCGACGAGTTGATCTGTAAGCACGAATAAATTATAAATTAAATGCATACCAGGAACCAGGCGTTACAATTCTCCCCTCTTGTCTCAGACTTCGTCCTCGAAGTCTGCTTCTTGAATGACTCTGGATAATGCTCTCTCATTTCCTCATCGGGCTCCTAAGTCCATTCTGACCCCTTGCTGTGCATCCATTGTACCTTTACTAACTGTACAACCTTGTTCCTCAAGGTTTTCATCTTCCGATATAGAATCGCAATGTAGTTCAGGCGGTCGTCCACCTGGATATCCTCCAAAGGCACAACTGCAGAATCGTCCACTAAGCACTTCCGCAGCTGAGAGACTTGAAAGGTACTATGAATCTGACTAAGCTCGGCTGGTAGATCCAATCAATTAGCAACTCGGTCCACCCGAGCCAAAATCCTAAACGAACCAATGTACTTGGGGCCCAACTTGCCCTGTTTCCTGAACCGAATGACACATTTGAAGGGATTTATACAAACAATCCTATGTGTGCATGCAATCCTAGAGTTAGATCTATGTTATCACTATTAGTTATACAACTTTATGAACACAAAAAGAAACTTGACATGCTAGTACTATTTTCGAAATCCACATAGAAGAATAGAATACATACCTTTTGTTGTTATATAGTAATAACTGATGGGTTTAAGTCATAAGACATCCTATGTGCTCATACAAACCCTAAAGCTTGGATCTAGGTTTCTCTATTGTACATACTTTGAATCCAAGACTATGAACCCTAATTCTAGCATATGGAAATCAGAATTCACATGTAATTAGGTTTAAGAACATACCCTGATTGTTATATAGCAATAACAATCCAATTCCTCCTTGAATTGACCTTGGAATGCTTAGAGTCACAAGTGTCACTCCTCTAATGGCTTACAAACACCATAAGCAAATGGAGAAGGTATAAAGAGAGAGGAGGGAGGTTAGAATTCGTCCTTAGATGCTCTAGGGATCAAGTACACGAATTCCAATGCCTTAGGGGTCTTTATATAGGGTTGGGATTAGGTTTTCAGTCCTTATCCTTATCTAGTTGCTTGTCCACCAAGCAACCATAAGATAACTCTTAGAAACCCTTATCCTAGTCAAATTCTAAGTGATTATCACCTCAAATTCGTTCACCATATATATAAGATAATCCTTACCTTATTTTGTAACTATCACATAATTACAATTCAGCCCCTCTAGTTTAATTAATTACACTTGATCACAAAATTAATTCTTAATTAATTATTGACCAATATTAATTAAACAAATATGATTTCTCCTTTAATATATTATTCTTATAACATATTAATAAATCATAATAACCTCTCTCTCTTTATTTATTTCTCCAATCAAGTTGCTTTGGTGAAGGCAACCCAAAAGGACCATGCACCATCGGGTCAAGTACATACCAAAATAGTTATGGACTTAGACACTAATCCAACAGTCTCCCACTTGGATAAGTCTAACAACTAGTCTGCGTATGACTTTGGATCCTGATCTGCAATCGTAGCTTTCCAAAGTCGCTGTCAACTCTGATCATATCAAATACGCGTGTCCTTAGATAAGGGATCATATATTCCTCTATTCTAGATATCATATGAGATATGATTTCAAATCATTCTCTTTGTACTATATCTCGATTCCCGATTTATGACGACTGACTAATTGAACAAATCAAATTAGCCCTAGCCCGGCCGAGCATTTACGTTTGTCATCACTAAACCATTGAGGGGCCCAAAGATATCGCTTTTATCCTATTTTGAATAAAAGGAATGGATAAACTTTGATACAATGCTCGCTTGCACTCACGCACCGAATCACACACAACAATATGTTTTATAACACCAAGTTACTGGTGCGTTTACATATTATCAATGTGCAACCGATTCGCAAGATACAACTCACACATCTTGGTTTCAAGAATATAAGATGTTATCGTCTCACCAATCACTCGTGATACAATCCATGGAGTGATCCAAGTGAGCGTGGGTCTAATCCAATGCTCAAATCACATTCATAAGCACTCATGAACGTTGCAGCAAACACTTGCTTATGTCTAATACTCTTTTAGACAATCCACACACCAATTCACGACAGTCTTCATTCATATCTACTTCCAACATATGAACGACTGTGGTCCGTTTGAATAATTCGATTATTCTTAATAAACTCAATTATTCTGAAAGTCAAAACATGCAAATGTGAAACACAAGAATAATACTAATCCCATATGGCCTCAACCCTTTGAGCATAAATAAAACACCTTTTATTTATCACCATATTGATTACTCATTATTTGTCGTTTCGGGTAATCAACTTCTTACTTGAATTCCAACACTTGTCCCATGCTCCTAGCATGCACACAATGTTTACCTATGGTTCTTACTTTGTGAATTAGATCACATTGAACACATTTCCAATCTTTCTCATTTCACAACTCCAAATCCTTTTCATAAGTGAAAGAATATCAAATTCTTGCTACTTATAGAATATGCTGGATTCTAACATTCTATGCAACTTATTCTTTCGTAATGTCATTGCACCAAAGTCACAAAGACTATTGCCAATGATATTACAAAGTCTTCTATCGGAGATTGTTACAAGACAATTCCATAGATGTGATGTCTCTCACTCAAAGTACTTTCTTTGAACATCCTTTTGCATAGAAGTTTCTAATCTAGTCATAGATTTCTCAATATTCAATTCCCAATATGGACACACTTCCATATGTTCCATATGACAACTCATTCTTAATAGAATCTTATCTATTCATAATGATGTCGATATGGTCCATCCAATATGGAAACATTTCCATATTTTCCAATACTATACTTCCAACTACTCACAAGCGACCAATCCTCGTCGAACTTTGGATTGTCCTTTGATAGTTGTTTAATTGTTTTAGTCAAAACCAATTCTTGTCCTTTTTCCCTCTAAATGCGCTAGACATTTGGAAAGTTTTAGAATGGTCAAACATTAAAGCATTTGCAATCGATCCTATACCCGAAGCGTATGGGACACGACGCATAATGTTTTATTTGCTATGTTCTCAAAATTCGAATTGTGAAGAGGGATGCCGTAATCATAATCGAAACTTTAAGAACACACTTTAGAATGGTCAAACATTAAAGCATTTGCAATCGATCCTATACCCGAAGCGTATGGGACACGACGCATAATTTTTATTTGCTATGTTCTCAAAATTCGAATTGTGAAGAGGGATGCCGTAATCATAATCGAAACTTTAAGAACACACTTTGTACCTTTGACTAAATTTTATTAACATTTCTCAACCTAAACCATTAGATTTGAAATGAAGCATAATATTCTCTCCCTTAATTATAGCAAAACAACTCTTCAACTATTGCGACTTTGCAAAGTATGACTCTTGTTTTCTATAATTAATATTGCTAACCTTGCAATACTTTCCTTAATAATCATGCAATCATAACTTTTATGCTCCCACTATCTTGATGATTATTATAAAACATAACACTTATGCTCCCACTAGCTTCGACATATATTCATAAACATCTTAACTTTCAGAAAAACAATGCTTATTGAATTTCTTAAGTTCATGTTTCTAATACTTAGTGCTTTGATAATCTTTTATCAAGGTATCTTGAACTTATACACATTTGCCTTCGATAGTTCATATGTGTGTCTAAACAATTAAGACTAATTGCCAAACCTCACAATTCAAATTATGGAAAGGGATGCCGTAACCATAATTGAATTCGAGAATGCAATTTTACAATCACTATCTTCTTAAAATCTGTCTTAGTGAAAGCATTTCCTCACAATCATTTTCATGAAGGAGGAAATCTTATGACACTTAGATTTAAACAGTGTATTTGTTCCTATCCATGTGAATTTGTCAAAACCAAGGTTTACGACAAATTCAAACTCTTATGGATCGAACTTTCTTGATCTCGATTTCTTGCCTTTATGGTAGCACAGCTGCCCACCATGTCTTCCAAGTAGTTAAGCAGCTCACCTTTTCCTATCAATGTACTTTCCATTGATCAAGGTCCTTGCCTTTTATGCATTCAAATGAGAACTCATAGGACTCACATGCATAATTAACTCGATTGGATTGGCACAGAATCAAAACAATGTCAACACGATAGGTTGTAAACCTCAACTCGTGTGCTAGTGATGATCGATAAGGTTTATTTGATTTGTTCTTGAAACCTTTCAAGACTATTAAGACTCCCACTGACTCCTTGACATATACAATTCTCTTGTCAAAACATTTCTTGACAAATATTCAAGAGTTAGTGTAGCTTTTATCAAAACTCTTCATAAATTGGTCCTAGTTGGTCTTTGTCTTATCCAAGACATCACAACTTTCCACATTTGATGAATGTTACAAACCTTCTTAATACTTTTCACTCAATGTCACAATCTTAACTTTAAGACTTGTTATTGGAACGAAGTATGATTGACTTATTGATTTAACCATTTCTTCAATTCTTGATTCCTCTTCTTAGACATACAATTGTACTAAGACTCAAGTGAGATATGGTTCTTAATCATTAAGACCTATCATAAAGCATAAAAGGTACTTTCCCATCTTCTTAGAATGGAGAAACTTTTATCTTTCTGCCTACTTGATTCTTCTTATTCGTTCTGCTATTGATCTAAACCCTTTAATCAATTTAGAATTACACTTAATCATGTAAGTATAATCATATTTACTAAACCTTTAGTAAATCATGACGAATATCATTGTTACTCTTATGGTGGACTTGATCAACACGTAACTTTGTGTATTCGATCTCCAAGTCCTTCACTTGACACTTTGTCAATGAATTAGTCTAATTTCCAAATATGAAATTTCTCATTCATCGTGCAACCAAGTTGCATGATTCCAAATTTCTGTCCAATTGAAACTTGGGCGATGAGAAACTCTCCCTATTTGGTAAATTCTCGACTTTTCCATAAACACTATAAATGAGAATCATATCCATTTGTTGTAGAAATATGCAAACACCAATTTTCATAACGATTTTATTGCAAGGAAATAAACAAATAAATAAGTCAAACGAAAAAAAATTTATTTATAAAAGCATCGGAAAACATTTGTCCTTACAATGCAAAATCCATTGAAAACTATGTATTTCAAAAGAAAATTTCTAACAACTCTATCATAACTATCTAAAATCAAAATCTAATCTTCAAGTCCATGCGATCAAGATCCATTCCTTGTGATTAGATTCATCTTGCTCTTTCACCAAGCTTCCTTTCTTTTCACCGATCCTGTAAAACATTCAAATGCAATCTTATTACATTATGTATTAAGAATTAATGAATAGGAACTTAATGGAGTTAGATAGTGGATTTTACCTGAAGTGCAGCCATACTCTTTGACTCTCCCATCTTCTGGACTCTTCAGGCTCTTTGGGCAGACTTGTATCCAACACCCTCTCTTTTGGCAGCAAACGCAGGTCGGTTCTCCTAGAACGTCCTCGGAAGCATGGTTGGTTGACTTTTCCAACAAATACGCTCCATTGCTTCGCCAAATCATTTCTGATTCAGCAGCAATGAGCATGTAAGTTAGGTCAATGAGGTTGTCGTCATGATTCATCATATAATACTTTCTTTTGAACTCATTATATGATTCAGGAAGTGACTGCAAAACCCAATTCACAGCCAACTCATCTGGGAATGACACACCCAACATTTTCAACCTATCAATGTGTGATTTCATTCCTAGAACGTAGGCACACACGAGTTTACCATCTTCATGTTTCATTTCCAATAGGGCTTTAGTGATATTGAACCTTTCAATTCTTCGATCTTGTGGGTTGGGGAGAACAATAGAAGGAGGAGGAGGAAGTGAAGCATGATTTCTTGTTCCTCGATTGAATCGTGGAATACCATCTTCATGTGGAAAGCTTGTTCCACGGGATTTGGGAAAACCATAGTTGTCGAACTTTGACATCTACAATACGGGAGAAAACGAATTCAAGTTAGTTGATAGATTGAGTCCTTAGTAAATCACCCAAATGAGATACTAAGGCTAGGACCCAACACAATATTCTACAACTCGGGAGAGGGATGCCGTAACCCTAATTGCAGAATATTTGAAGGTAAGTGAATGACGATTCACTAATTTCCACCACGAAAAACGAAAAAGAATTTAAGTTTTAAATCTATGAAAACTCCTAGATGCTTTGAGATTCATTGAACTTTCAATGGCATGTTTAAATCTCGATATGCCCCTCTTGTTTGTGACTGGGATGCCGAGGATCACAAAGCGGGTGTGAATAACCATGCAAACTTACATGGTGCCCTCACATGTTACGGTCGCCTATTTGATGTGCCGGTAAACCACACACGCTCCACCGAACTATGACAAACATTGAGTCACCCTTTGCTACCTTTGCTTAGACCCATTTAGTGTGCCGGTTAACCACACACGCTCCACTAACGTCTTCGCAAGGGCACAAAGTGTAATTTCATGGAATTGCATCAATTCACTTTTGCCTAAGTAACTAAGATTGGGAATTTTGAAAAACATTTAGTTACTTTTATAATTCATTATACTTATAATGGAAGGTTTCGTCCTATCCTACCCGTTCGGCTAACGACCCTCCACTAGTCAAGAGTACGGTGGGTAAGAGTGGATACCCATTCAATCGCCATTTTATAGGCAATTTCCTTAAACACCCCTTATAGACTAGCTTCGTGAATGAGGCCTACTAACGGTAAGACTGACTTTTACTTATACATATATATAATGTTAGACTTTTAATGTTATATATAGTATAGGGTGTATTTTATGCTTTTAAAATACTAGGTGGTCTAATTTAACAATTATGCTTTTAATTCAATTAAATTGTAAACCTAAACTTTTATGGATTTATTAAACCTCTTTTAATTATACACCTTAATTAATTAATAAAACCATAAGGGTGTGATTTGAACTTTTTCAAAACTATACTAGAGTTTTAGAATTTAACATTCCTAATTAAACTTTTAATCAACTTTTAAATTCCAAAACTTGAGGGCAAGTTTTGAAACATTTCAACACATTAGGTTTTCGAATTTAAATATACATCAAAATTAAACTATTTAATCAAAATTTAAATTCCAAAACTTGAGGGCAAGTTTTGAAACCTTTTTCAAAACATTAGTGTTTTAACTATTTAAATTTCAAAACTACAAAACTTTTGGGTTCAAATTTAAACTATAAAACCTAAAGGGCAAAATATGAAACTTTTCACAACAACAAGGATCAAATAACAAATAATTCAAATTAACATTTAATCACATAATTATCCATATTTGATGATTTCTTGCAAAATAATTTATCAATTTACTTAAAATAATTAATAAATTATCTTATAAGGAAACAATTATCCTATTAATTGATAAATATCTTCAATTAGATTAAAATTATAGTCAAATATATCATATAATCGGATTAATATTAATCTAACATGATAAGGTAATTATCCCAATGCAAAAACAGCAAGAAATCCCGAGATAAGCACTGTCTGACGCACCGACTCGCCGAGTCACCCTCTGGAACTCGCCGAGTAGGGCTGACTCGCCGAGTCCAAGAGTGACTCGCCGAGTCAGGTTGAACAGTGAGGCCAAAACACGATTTTCAGTTACATCAAGCATCAATACAATAGAAACCAATCATGGCTCTGATACCACTGATGGGTTTAAGTCATAAGACATCCTATGTGCTCATACAAACCCTAAAGCTTGGATCTAGGTTTCTCTATTGTACATACTTTGAATCCAAGACTATGAACCCTAATTCTAGCATATGGAAATCAGAATTCACATGTAATTAGGTTTAAGAACATACCCTGATTGTTATATAGCAATAACAATCCAATTCCTCCTTGAATTGACCTTGGAATGCTTAGAGTCACAAGTGTCACTCCTCTAATGGCTTACAAACACCATAAGCAAATGGAGAAGGTATAAAGAGAGAGGAGGGAGGTTAGAATTCGTCCTTAGATGCTCTAGGGATCAAGTACACGAATTCCAATGCCTTAGGGGTCTTTATATAGGGTTGGGATTAGGTTTTCAGTCCTTATCCTTATCTAGTTGCTTGTCCACCAAGCAACCATAAGATAACTCTTAGAAACCCTTATCCTAGTCAAATTCTAAGTGATTATCACCTCAAATTCGTTCACCATATATATAAGATAATCCTTACCTTATTTTGTAACTATCACATAATTACAATTCAGCCCCTCTAGTTTAATTAATTACACTTGATCACAAAATTAATTCTTAATTAATTATTGACCAATATTAATTAAACAAATATGATTTCTCCTTTAATATATTATTCTTATAACATATTAATAAATCATAATAACCTCTCTCTCTTTATTTATTTCTCCAATCAAGTTGCTTTGGTGAAGGCAACCCAAAAGGACCATGCACCATCGGGTCAAGTACATACCAAAATAGTTATGGACTTAGACACTAATCCAACAATAACAACTAGTTCCTTGAATCTCCATAGCTTTGAAAGCAAGTACCACACGTGTAGTACCTCTAATGGCTCACAAACACCAAGAGCAAGAGGATGACTTAAGAAAAGAGGAGAGGCACCCAAAAACGTCTAGAAACCCTAAGGAAACTCTTGGCCACGTTTTTGGTGCTCTAGGGATCCTTAAATAGTGAGGCTATTACGGTTATCAAACAAGGAAACCCTAATTCGACTGCTTAGGCCCTAAGCAGCCCATGGACTCCCTTCTTAGAGGCCTTGGACGATTTCTAATGGGTTTCCCCATAAAATTCATCCACCCCTCTAATATGGAGTCCATTAGCCCAATATTCAATTATCACACAATGGAAATTTCTAGTCCCCTTTATTTAATTAATGTCTTGTAGCCACAAAATTAATTCTTATTAATTATTGACAATTATTAATTAAACGATATTATTTCTCTTTTAATATATTATTCATATAATATATTAATAAATCATAATTAATCCTCTTTCTCCATAAATCATCCTATCAAGTTGTTTCGGTGAAGGCAACCCAAAAGGACCATGCACAATCGGGTCAAGTACATACCAAAATAGTTATGGACTTAAACACTAATCCAACAACCTTTCCATGGTGACACCTTCAGGAGAACCATGTCGTCCACCTGAAACTCCAAGTCTGACTGGAGTTTGTCGGCGTAGCTTTTCTGTTGACTCTGAGCAGTCTGGAGCCTGCTGGATCTTCTCCGTGGTCTTGAGTACCACCTCAGTACCCCCATGACACTCTGACTGACCTCACCCTAAAAGATTGGGGTCCTACAATTCCTCCCATAGAGCATCTCAAAGGGAGGTTGATCTATAATGGCGTGATAACTGTTATTATACGAAAATTCAATTAACGAAACATACATATCCAAACTACCGCCGAAATCCAATACATATGCGCACAACATATCCTCGAGTTTCTGGATCGTCCTCTCACTCTGCCCATCAGTCTGATAAACATATCATAACATAAACTTGTATGGGTAATTTGGGAGTACTTACTTGAGCTTAGTCGATTGCATGCACCACACCCTTTTCTCTTTTCAAAGTTCTTTTCTCTAATTCTTTTCTTTTCTCAAAATCGTTTTTATAAATTGGTTTTTCTTTTGAAAACTTTATACCACTTCCTTAGTTTGAGTTCAGACACAGCCAAAAGTGTGTCCGAATCCCTCAAACCAAGGCTTTAATACCAACTTGAAACATCCCAAAAATACGGACCAAAAATTTTGTTTTCAAATCAATATTAAAACCATAAATCATCTATAATCATAAATAAAATCGTGAATCATGTATCATAAAGTATCATAATATCTGTCACATATCAAAATATCAGAGTAAAACTCTCAGGCTAAAGATTGTGGTGTGTGCCATGCGATCATCCCGAGCCCTTCCATTTGCTAGTGGAAGTACTTGAAACAAAACTGAAAATCGTAAGCACAAAGCTTAGTTAGCTCCCCCAAACTACCACATACCATACACATATAACATGCAATTAAGAGTACAGGCTCCGCTCACACTCATGGAGATGTGGGCCCCGCCCACACTCTGCTAACTAGGAGATACTGGCCCCGCCTACACTCCGTTGATTCTGAGATACGGGCCCCACCCGCACTCAACTACTTTGAGATACGGGCCCCACCCACACTCGACTACTATGAGATACGGGCCCCACCCACACTCAACTACTAGACAAAGATACAAGTATTACATAGACAACAAGTATAACTAAATGTATCTATCAGACATATATCCATGATCAAACTCAGCTATAAGATACAGGCCCCGCCCATACTCGACTAAAATGAGATACGAGCCTCTCCCACACTCATCTACTAACATATCATGCTACGGGACGGCCTTGGTGCCTTAGACCCGTTCCTACTGAAGGGAAAACTCATCTCATATGACTGACGCTGAAAACCAAAGTGAGGAATCCCTGTCTGTTGCTCCGGCGACTCTCCAGCTATAAATTCCATAATAAAACTTAATCAAAAACTAGTAACTCTTCATAGGGTAAAATGACCATTTTACCCCTGGTCAAAGTCAACACTCTGGTCAAACTCAACATTCTTGGTTGTTCAACTCGTCGAGTCAACCTTTCGACTTGCCGAGTTCTATCGAGTTATTCAGTCACGACTTGGCTCATCCACTCTTCGGGTCCCTCTACAAACTTGTCGAGTTCTACTAACTAAAATCGGGACAACATGACACGACTCGTTGAGCTCCCTTATGGACTCAATGATTCCTTCTGTCTGTTTGGACAAATTAACGGATTAAGCCCCTATCATCTAGATCCAAGGTTCTTAGTTCGTTTGCCCACTGGAAAGCCTTTCTAAGGGTAAAGTATCCAACTTTACCCTTCCATAACTCTTCTAAAAGGGTTTAGACAAAACCCCAATTCCTATAAGACATGGATCTTGTCCAAAAGGCCATAAAGTCTCAAATCCACGCATACAAACCTAGATCTAGGGTCTTAATATATGTTAGACCTATAAAGTTAAGAGCTTTCCTTCCATGCATAGATGTTTAGGGTTAAAAAGACCATAAACTTCCTCATATGCTTGCATGGGGCTTCCATGGTCATAAAGTTTTCAACTTTATGCCATGGAACCCTCCCTAGATCCTAGATCTGAGATATGAGCCACTTGGGACGTCCCAACTCCAAGGACCAAGGTTCTTGAACCAAAACTTTCATAAAATGGAAACAAATAGATCTAAGAGAAAAATGATCAAGTTGGAAACTTTATTACCATAAAATGTAGCAAATGGAGTGTAGTTCCTGGATCTACTCCTTCCCTCTTGAGTCTTCTATCTTCTACTTCTTCCACAAGCTTCAAAAGGCACAAAATAACACTCAAAATGGCAAGAAATAGCTCAAGATCACTTATGGTGGATTAGGGTTTTGGAGGCGATGGAGGCTGGAATGGAGGCCAGATATGATGCTTAAATAGGGTGAAAACACTAAAGATTAGGGTTCCATCCATCCTGTCCTACTCGTCGAGTCAGGGATGCAACTCATCTCACTAAAACCCCTACGTACAAACTGCCTTCTACTCGACGAGTCAGGGCTACCAACTCGTCGAGTCCTTCTTTCAAAATAAATAGATAAATACTTAATTAAGCGCGTACCAGGAAACCGAACGTTACAGTGGAGCTTCGAATAATCAAATTATTCAGGAAGTAAAACATGTAAAATGAAGCACAAGAATAAATAATTGACAAAGGCAGTAAACAAACTCATAAATAATCTCTATTATTTAATCACCAAAATCAATTACATTTATTCTATTACAAGTTTCAAACTATCATCTAACTATTGAAACTAATGTCATCTCTCAAACTAATGCTCCTAGCATGTTGACTATGTTTAACCCTACTTAGAGCCTTTATGAAAGGATATGCAGGATTATCTTCTGATGAAAATCTCTTTACTATGAGATGACCTTCTTCAACTCTATGTCTGATATAATGGTACTTTCTGTTGATATGCCTTGACTTACCATGATCTCTTGGTTCTTTGGTCAAAGCAACTACTCCTTCATTATCACAAAAAAGTTTCATTGGCTCATGAATGGTCGGAACTACTTCGAGATCACCGATGAAATTCTTCAAAAAAATCCGCTTCTTTTGATGCTTCACTTGCTACTATGTACTTTGATTCACAAGTATAATTAGTCACTGTGTCCTTTGTTCTTCACAGATACTTGAGAATGTTCTTTACTGCTGTTCAATGAGCTCTGCTAGGATTTCCCTGAAAGTGACTAATCATGCTTAAAGCAAAAGACACGTCAAGGCGAGTTCCTGTCATAGTGTACATGATTGATCCTACTACCGAAGCATTTGGGACTCGACTCGATTCCGCTATCTCTTCATATGTACTAGGGCTTTGAGTCATACTCAAATTGGCATTACTGTGAATAAGTAGCTCTCTTTTCTTGAAATTTTCCATATAGAAATATTTTAGTACCCTATCCAAGTATGTACTTTGACTAAGACCAATTAGTCTTTTCTTTCTTATCCCAAGAATATAGGTTGCCTCTCCTAGATCCTTAATAGCAAAACACTTTCCAAGCCAAGACTTTACTTCCTGCAAAATTGGAATGTTGTTTCCTATAAGAAGTATGTCATCAACATACAACACTAGAAAGGTTACTATACACCCACTAGCTTTGACATACACACATGAATCATATTCACTTAGAGAAACCAAATTCTTTGACTTTCTCATGGAAGCAAAGATTCTAACCACGAGATGCTTGTTTCAATCTATAAATGGATTTCTCAAGCTTACACAATCTATTAGGAAACATTGCATCTACAAAACCCTCTGGCTTACTCATATAAACATCTTCAGCTAACTTCCCGTTAAGGAAAATGGTTTTGACATCCATCTGTCATATTTCATAATCTTGAAAGGCAACTATAACAAGCATTATCCTAATAGACTTTATCTTGGCTACTGGTGAGAAGGTCTCATCATAGTCAATCCATGGGGTTTAAGTAAAGCCCTGTGCAACCAGTCGTGCCTTAAAAGTGTGTACCTTTCCATCCATGCAGCTCTTATTCTTGAAGATCCATTTACAGGCAACTATCTTTTAACCAAGTTCTTGCTAAACCCAATTCCAAACTTGGTTATCATATATGGACTTGATCTCGCTATCCATTGCCTCTTTCCACTTGGCACCTTCAGGGCCTGCCATCACTTCCTTGTAGTTAGTTTGTTTATCCAAATTTACCAGTATATGATCATTGACAAACGTGTCACCATATGTATTTATATGGAAACCATAAAGCTTAGGTGGCATGCTAACTCTACTAGATCGAAGAAGAGATAATGATTTGTCAGTTGGTCCAACAAAAGTCTCACCCTCTGGTTGAGCACTAGTATCTTCTAAGGTTACTTCATTGGTTGACTCTTCAAGGTCAATTGCACTCCTACTATCCTCTTTCATATGAGCTATCTCTTGCGAAAGAATCCTCTTTGTGCTACAAAGACCATGTTCTCATTAGGCCTATAGAACAAATATCCAAAAGACTTTTGTGGGTATCCAGTGAAAATACACCTCTAACTTCTAGGTTATAGCTTGTCATGAGTCTCTAGTCTAACAAAAGCTTCATAATCTCAGACCTTGATATGCGCTAACGAGGGAACTTTCCAGGTCCACATCTTGTGAGGTGTTTTGGCAACCTTCTTAGTAGGGACAAGTTTGAGGATATGGGTGTTTGTCTCTAAGGTATACCCCCAGAAAGAAATAGGAAGAGAAACTCAACTCATCAAGGAACAAACCATGTCTAACAAGGTCCGATCATGCCTCTCAACCACACCATTAATTTATGGTGTCCTAGTTTGATTCAATTGTGAAACAATTCCATAATCCTTGAGATAGTCGTGGAAATCGATACTATGATACTCTCCGCCTCTGTCGGATCGGAGCATCTTGTCTTCCTTCTTAATTGATTCTCGACTTCATGTTTAAACTCTTCAAACTTTTCAAAGGTTTCTGATTTATGCTTGATTAAGTAGATATTACCATATCTGCTATAATCATCTATAAATGTCACTTAAAATTGATTACCATCCCTTATGGTGGATCTGAAGGGTCCACACACATCTGTCTGTATGACATCCAACAAACCCTCACCTCTTTCACAAGATCCAGTGAAAGGTGATTTTGTCATTTTCCCAAAATACAAGAATCACATTCATCATCTGGCCTTAGGTCAAATGATTCCAACACTCCATCTTTTTAGAGTTGGGCGATGCGTTTCTTGTTAACAGAAGCGGATCCAAGGGGATCCCGGGGTAGCCCGGGATACCCCGCAATTTTTTTTCGGTAGTGTAATTTTTGTTTACGTATCCCTCAAAAAAAATTCGGTATAGTGTATATATACGCATCCCTCCACTTATAAACACAAACAAACAGTTGCTCTGCTGGTTAAGGCGTTGGCTTATTGAAGTAAAGGTATCAAGATTAATTCTTGTTTCTTACATATTCTTTGTTTACTTTTGTTTTATTTTCCCAGCTATTCTATCCCACATCGCTAAACACATGTTAACTCAACCAATTTTTTCTATTATATAAACCTGTTATCCTCATGCTTTATTTGATATCTACTTTGAGTCCCACGTCGATTCAAGTATCAAAATATACTTCAACTTCATGTTTATATAACAAGACTTGAGGTTAGCTAAGGATTCGATTAAGATTTGGGTTTAAAACTGAAACCGAACCGGGGAAACCCAAGCACCCCGGGAAAAAAATTGGGTTACCCTAAAAAAAATTGGGATACCCCTTTACTTCGATCCTGGGTCCGCCACTGCTTGTTAATGTGCCAAATACGAAAATAACACAAGCATGTCATGTCTAAACCATTAGATGAATCAATATGAAATACACCATTACCTAAGCTATAAAAAAAATCACAGATTCATACACACCATTACAAGGTAAAGCTTCAAACATAAAATTCCATTTTTATAAACCAAAATCTATCCATTCATGTCACTAAACGAATATTGAAAACCTTGTCTAAAAATTGCATGAAAAGAAATAATGTTTCGTGTCATTTCTGACGAATAGCAATAATTAATTAAATCTAATATAATATCACTACTAAGCATAAGACTATAAGTTCCAATCTTGGCAACAGGAGAAGATTGTGTATTTCCCATGATTAGATTCATTCTTCCATGCTCCATCTCTTCACTTTCTCTTAGTCCCTATAAATCAGAACAAATGTAAGAACCAAATCTTGTATCAAGGACCCAAGAACGAGTACGTTGTGAGTTATTAGTTTGAATAATGTAAATACCTGCTTACGATGGCTTCACTTTGCCATCATTGATGTCCTGCAAGTACTTGGGGCAGCTTCTTTTCCAATGGTTCTTATCATTAAAATAGAAGAAAATGGCCTATTTGGGATCACTAACAAAAGGAATATCAGAACTGGGATTTGCTTTTGGGTCATTGCTAGATGGCCCAACATGGGCCTTGCCTTTCCAGTTCTACTTAGGAGAACTTTCCTTTTCTTTCTTTTCTTTTTTCCAATGGCAAGGACAAGAGCATTAGTAGAGTTAAGAGTTTGATTCTTCTTCATTCTTGACCTAGCTATTCGCAACAGGTTGTGGAGTTGGGTCTATGTGCTCTCTATGTTGTTCAAATGATAAGCCAGAATGAACTAATCATAACAAGGAGGCAAGGAGTTAAGGACCATGTTAATGGCCAAATCCTCTTAGAAGTTCACATTTATCCTTTCAAGGCGCTCCACGTATCTTTTCATTCTTTGCATATGGTTGCAGATAAACTCTCATTCCTTTCAATTTTCAATCCATTAGAGCTTTGACGACCTCATACTTTTATGTACGGTCTCTTTTGTGAAACTTTTCCACAAGATCAAAGTTCATCTTGAATGGCCAGTAGTCCTCATAGAACTCTTGCAACTCAGGAATCATGGCGGCAACCATGATGTAAGCAACCTTAGTCGCGTCGTCATAGTGTTTCTTATAGAAGGCTATTTCTTCAGGAGTAGCAATGACCTCATTGATCTTAACGAGTTGTTTCTTAATGACATACTCTTTGCCCTCGTATCGAAGAGCCATATTGATGTTTTGCATGTTCCTTTTAGATAACCTTAATCCTCTTGTTTCCTCCCTAAGGCATTCTAAGTTTCCTTAGAGCCCAAGATTACCTCTATAACCTCCTCTAGAAACCATCCCCTCTATGGAAGATTCTATAATTGGTCAATATTCAATTTTTGAAGATTGTCACCATTTGTTCTTCTACTTTTAATTAATCCAATTAATTCCAATTAAGTTCTGATTAATTTTTAATCAAACAATACTATTTCTAATTAATATACTATTCTCATAATATATTAATAAATCATTTATTTTGATTTCTAATTAATTTATTAATCATATAATAAATTAATAAATCAGTCTCTCTCACCAAGAAAACATTCCAGTTAATTACTAGGTTTGAGGGCTACCCAAAAGGTCTTTGCAAATAATTCAAGATTATATTAATTTAGTTATTGGCTTAGACACTTAATCCAACACTTGAGACGATCGAAGTCAGACATTAGAGTATATACTTGGGCCTCTTTCACACGTTCATCTTCTACATCTCGTGCCTTGATCGCTTCCCAAAGGGTTTTCACAGTTGCTTTCTCGCCAAGTTGCATGATCAAAGTTTTTGGAATAGATTGATATAACAAACTCACACTAGATCATTCTTTTCGGTGTTAGAGGTCATAGTGCCTAGATCGATCGTCTCTCATGCCTTGTGGATTCGCATTACAACCTTCATACGCATAGCCCAGACGACGTAGTTCGTGGAGATAAACATGGAACACTGAACATAAGTCGTTCTGCCTTCTTTCCCACTCGAATGATGTACTTCACCAGTCATGGCTTATCAATGTTTGGTGGTTATCCTTGAAGCTCTAATACCGATTAAAGAACTAAAATCAAAACTTGGAAGAAAAGATAACCAGAATAACTCTCTGATTTTTATTGAGAAAATAACTCAAAACTCAAATTATAATTTGTTTCTATGTATTATCTTTAACTCGGTAATATATAACTCCTAATACACTAAGGAAACTTGTAGAGAAAGGAAACTCCTATGACTTCTACATTCATAGAAATTCGAATAATAACTTCAACAATATAGTGTTGTTATTTTCGTATTAGATGCTATCAATGGGGTTTATAATTTATTATCTATGGCATAAGCATCCACACTAGATTCCCCTCAAAGAAGTTTATATCGTTTTAAATACTTAGATTATGTTATTATCATATTAACAACATGATTTTGTATGTATAAACCTTTCAAAAACTTTTATTTTCCATTTTAAATACTTAGATTATGTTTAATAACATATATTATGAGTCTAATGAAACACAAAATACATTGTTCATACTTAGCAAAATATATAGACTTAAATTTGGTAACTAAGGTGTAATGAAGGTCGAGAAAGGTCTATTAGCATTGACGGATCTAAGGCTTTGAGAGGGGGGCACATGCCCCCCAGTGACTAAACAAAATTACATATGAATACCTTACTAATTCTAAAGTTTACTTAAAAAGTTTTTTATGTTTTTGAAAAGATTAAAAAGTGCCCCAACAAAAGTAATGTTGGAATTGCCGGTGTCTATTAGCCATTTTTTATGTGGATAACACAATTTTATTGGTATTTGGTAGAATAAACATTTTCAAACTTGATCCTTTTCCTCTTGAGACACTTGGACTATGTTTAGCATTATAATTACGAGTCAAATAATTACTTAAAGTCGGAGTTTTACAGAGCACTTTGCTAAATCAAATATATGTTAATTTCAATGAAACAATTTTGATGATGCTTTGATGGTGATTCAATTTCATGGATATGTTCGCAAAAATGTGCTAGAGACGATAGTTTACAAACATATGATGTTTTTTTATAGAAATAGAGCCGACTTAAGCTGATTTAAAGCCCGAGCAAAAAAAAAATCAGGTCTTTTTTTTTTGTCTCTGTCTGCGATGACTTAATACAAAAAGCTTTTTTATTTTTAAAATAATATAAGTAGATATATAAAAATAGGCCCCCGAAATTTGGAGGCACTGGACCATCGTCTATGTTGTCCTACCCTCTGATATAGTGATGATAAAGTTGGTGGACGGTTTGTCTTTTTTCATGAATTCACATAATATAAAATCTTCAGACGTTTGAATTATAACTATTCAAGGAAATTGGTAAGGAAAAAGGCTAGTCGACACATTTGCGGTCACAATGAGAAATCAGTTAAAATCAATTCTTAGTATGAAATTGAAGTACACAAGGTATTGCTACTTTTTTAGCTGTCACACGTTGTTCACCCGTTTATTTGTTCCAGTGTAAATTCATTGTTACAATATATATTGGATCCTAATTTGTTTAGACTAAAAGAGTCTTGTCCAGTTGTCCTTTTGCTCGAGTGAGGATGTTTTGCTTGTGGAATAACTTGTTTCAGAAAACGTAATCTATTGTGGACACATCTTTCCTGAAAGATTGAAAAAAAAAAGTTACGTAAATTAACTATGTAGAAAATTAGGCGAAAGCCCTAATATTTGTATATTTTCAACCTTTTTACGCAAAGGGTCAACCTTTTTTTTAATGTAAAGTTATATCATCGTTCCATTTAATAGCACCCTATTTTTTATTTATCTTAAAATTTCTATAGTACAATGATTAAAGCTAATTTTGATGGACATTTCTATAGTACGATGATATAACTTTACATTAAAAAAAAAGTAGGCTGCAATTAAACGAAAGTATGTTGCTATAGATGAGAAGTAGGCTGCCATTTAAGTCTTATTAGGAAAAAAAGAACCGAGTAGGTTAAATTTGAAATTACAGGGGCCATTCATGTAAAAATAGATATAATAAGAATATATTTGGTAGTTGAATACAGGTAGGCAGATTGACATATGTGAAATGAAATATCTTTATAAAAAATACTGTCAACATTTATGCTTAACTGTTTGTATACAAATTACAATAATAACAGTCATTGTATTTGTTTTAATCACATATATGGACTAAAATATCAATTATGTAATCAGTGAACCAATCTTTAAGGAGTGGTAGATCTAATAGGGGAAGTTAATACTATAGACGGAAGCTTAATAAGAAGTTAATTTTAAAATTGAACTGTAAAAATAACAGGAAAAAAAAAGGCAATGTCCATCAAAATTAGCTTTAATCAGGAGGCTGTTTTTCTACAGCTGCAGTAACCTCTACATATTCTACAGCTGCTGTTTTTCAATCAATACGTTGCCTATGTTAAAGATTCAGTCAAGTCAACTGTGGGTTTTTAATATTAAGAAACAGAAAAAAATCAGAAATCGCTAAGTGGAAAATAAGCAAATAAAAAAACCAAGAAAAAGCCGTGTGGCAAATTGAAGGAGAGTAAGAAACGTGGCAAAAAAATTTCAATATACAACACATAAAAAGGTTTTGGTGAAAACAAAGGGGGGAATACAAACTTAAAGAAGAAATTGAAATATAAACAAAAAGACTTTCGGAGGTAAAAATAATTAAATTCAATGTTCAACACCGATGTTTGCAAACTTTAATGATTGATGTAATAATTATGTATGACATTTAATTACAAAAAAACTTTAGAAAATCAATTGTCATCATCAGAAAAATGGTATTCTCACCCACAACTAAAAGTTGTGTCCAATGGTGTCCTAAGATTAAATTGATTTATCATCATTTGATGACATGACATGAAACATAAGTCAGAAAAAATAAATAAATAAATAAACAAGACTCAGAAAGCATGTTTTCACATCTCTTGAAATTGAATTTCTCAGTCCAAGTGTTGGAATGTTTACATTTTGCTTCATCATCGTCTAATTAAGTGTCTTTAAAATCACAACTTGTGATCAAATTCATCATATGAAAACAAAAAGTAGGCATATATGGGATGAATCTTGGTTTGATTTAAAAAACGCTGGAATACCAAATATGTTGACAGAAAACTGGAAACTAACAACTAACAACAAAATATGCATAAAAAAGTGCAAATGGAAATGAGAGACTGCTCAGTAAGTGATTCATCGACACGCAAAATTCTCAGAATCCTGCATTCCGGTCTGTTGAGCTTGAATTTTACTTGGTCATCGTTGCAATCTATATGTGAACCTACTAAGTCTCTAAAGGATTCAACAAATTGTAATCCATATGTGCAAATTGTAAAAATTCATGAAGTCGTGAAAATAAGACTTAAATGAATGAGATTGTAGACTATTCGACCAAGTATCAAAAATCACCATAAAATTCAAAACTTTTATCGGATTAATTTAATCATAGAAGTGGGGAAGAAGCTACTCAGATGGCATGATATTTAATTAGGTTCGATTCTGCCAGCAGAGTTACCTCATACTAATTCAGAAGAGGGAGCTTTGTATCCTCATTGTAATCCCCTTCTATTCCCACATAAAAATAAAAGCCAAATCATGCATTAAAAAGCAGTAGATATAAACACAAAGACAATGAAAAAATCAATCAATTGAAAGAGAAAATCACTCAGTTCAGCGGGAATATCGACACGCAAGCAAATCTCTCAGGAGAGATAAGCCTGCATTCCGGTCTGTTGAGCTTGAATTTTGCAAGTCGTCATTGCGATCTCTCTCTACTACGATGTAACCCCATTAAAAATAAAGTAGAACAATTCAAAGCAAACAGTGTGAGCATAACCGCATAAATAGATTTGATTGAAAGAAAAGATGGTGGCTGGCTGTTGTTGTTGTGTAAGTGTAGAGAGGGGGGTTAAATAGGGTTGAAATTAGGGTTTCGTTTGGCTTGCGGAAATCGGCACTATGGTTTTTGTTACCGTTAAGGCGTTAACCACATGTTAAGTTCATTTGATGGTAAGGAAAGATATTAGTATAACGTGGAAGATCTATATCTTAAATGCATTAATTATATATATATATATATATATATATATATATATATATATATATATATATATATATATATATATATATATATATATACTAGTTTATAACATGTGGAAACCAAAATTATTAATTAATTATTTTAAATAAATTATTAAGTACGAGATATTTTTATTAGTTATATGAAATTATAATCGTTGATTCAAATAAATATATAAAACTAATTTTTAATATATATTAGACATTTTTTATTTGTGAATTAATGAAAACAATAATATAAAATTTAAAATTTAAAATAGAGAATAAATACATTAGCAAATAACATCAAATTAATTAAGAGGTATAATAAATTTAAAATGAAGAACTAATAGATTGACAAGTGGCATCATATTAATTAAGAGGTCTAATATAGTGACACATGGTAAAATAACTACTGTTTTATTATTATTATTATTATTATTATTATTATTATTATTATTATTATATATACTAGTTGTGAGACCCGTATATTATACGGGTTGGATAAAACAAAAAAATAAATATGAATGTTTAGACAAAAATTTATTTAACCTTGAAATTTAAAATTTAATATTTGAATTTAATAGGAAATATATTTAATATAATCTATGAATAGTAATTGTAATTTATTGAATATTTTCAATTAAGGAATTATTAAATGAGGTGTAATGTTATAAGTTAATTAAGAAAAGATAAAATATGAGAAAATGACACATGGAAAAACCTTTATTCAAAAATACCATAAAATGATATGCAAAAAAATCTTTATTTATTAGAGTAGATTCATTTAGTTTTTTTTTCCATAAACATGCAAATGGTTCATTCTCATGCCCCCCCTCCCCCCCCCCCCCACCCCCACATACACACACATATATATCTATATATATTATCATCAACTTATTTAATTATTAACTGAAGTTATGAAATCCGTATTATTTATTTTTCTTTACATTGGTATGACAAATGTTTCTCTAGTAACTTCAACAACTAACACACAAGAAAAGGTGTGTTTTTTTAGCTATTGGACTATTTATATCTACAATGGGATCAACGATTCTTTTACTGTGCACGTACAATCAGCTGATGACGATCTTGGAAATCGAACACTGCCATTCAATGGTTCTACAGATTGGGGTTTCTGCATGGGTATCACCTTTAAGACTCGATTTTATGCTCACTTCTACTGGAATTCCAAAACAGCTTTCTTTGATGTTTTTGATTATACTACAAGCAGTCATTATTGTAGCGAAAGAAAGATTTTCAAAAAACAAAGATGTGTTTGGTTAGTTAGAGATGATGGGTTCTATTTATCCTCACAACTTAGTCCGTTTCCGATAGGATGGACTAAGTTGCATGAATGGTCATGAGTAAATTATGTGTTTAATTCGTATAATATTTGAACCAAGATTTTTAATTTTAGTTTCATGGAATATGAAGATTACTTTACAGGTTCAGGATTCTTTGGAACTCACAAGATTTGTAAAATCTAAGCCCAATAACTTTTTTGTTTTATTTTTTAAAACTGCTTTGAGACAAAATTTATTTATTTATTTATTTATTTTTTACTTTAAAGGCACTTAATTCATTGAAAAAAAACTAATTTTCAGTGCTTAATAAGCCATTTAATGGTTGATAAAGTCAAAAAGATTAGATGACTCAAAGTATTTTTTGTTAAAAAGTTCTCAGATTTTCACAAAACTTTGAGTTCTCAACGGATGTCATGTGTGTGTGTGTATATATATATATATATATATATATATATATATATATATATATATATATATATATATATAGTTTACCCGTGCAAAACGACATATGTGAATAATTCTTCAGATTATAGTTTCTAGATGTGAGTAGTTTAAATGTAAAAACTTACACAATTAGAAAAAGAAAACAAAACCATACAATCAATCAAACTTCAAGAATTATTGATTATAGAATAAATTTATATGTTGCTTTAAATCATAATAATTATCCAAACATCCTCCCTTGGTCCAAAAAATAAAATCAGCAAAATCAAAAACTTTAACTTTTGAAAATGGCAATGTATTTTGATCACGCACTCACATGTTCCTTTTGATTAAACAAAAACATAAATATATATAACTTGTATTATGCGCGTTATGATTAATGGGCTGTAAATTGAGCTGTTGAATGAAATGGCACATTTTATTTGTTGCATTTTCTTATATATATATATATATATATATATATATATATATATATATATATATATATATATATATATATATATATATATAATGGGCTATAAGAGAAAAAAGTTTTGTTGAAAAACTCATTTGTCAAAATTAAGACATTTGGCTATATTCAACACTAGGTGGGAAACTCGTGTGCTACACAGGTTGATTAAAAAAGTTATATATGAAAATATAAACTTTAAATATTTTTTTAAAGAAGACATTAAATTTCAAAGTGTAAACATTATGTATTTTTTAAAATAAAATTTCAAAATATATATACAAACAAAATGATGAATAAATAAATAATCCAACCTATATTAATAAAACAAACTATAGAAAAACAATTATATTTAGACCATATAACATTTTTTTTAGTTTTTCAATAAAAAGCAACAAAGTTTGATTTTTTTTATATAGACTATTTTGTCTAAAATGACAAAAAACTTTAAGAGAAACATGTCAAATTTGAATTATATATATTGAAGTAAACATATTAAAATTTGAAATATAAGGAAACAAATTAATAACGCATTAAATATTTTCTATAACCTAAAAATTAGATAGTTAATTAAGAAAATTAAAAATTACCATAAAATGACAAGTGAAAATTAATTTGTAATAATTAACCACAAAATTACATGTGTCCAAATGCATAAAAATTTGACAAGTGGCAAAAAATTCTTTATTTATTAGGGAGGATATATATATATATATATATATATATATATATATATATATATATATATATAGAGAGAGAGAGAGAGAGAGAGAGAGAGAGAGAGATCAAAATATCTAAAAATTTTGAATTTATAAGAAAAAAATAATAATTTATTATGATATAAATGTTTTTATCTTTTAAATTTAAACAAATAATTTAAATAAAGAAAATAAACTAATGAGTTTTAATTTTGAAAATTTTTAAAATTAAAAGTTAAGTTTATTAGTGAAATTAATATTCATTTATTACTACATTTATTGTAATTATTATATTAAAATATTATGTGAAATTTATTAAAATAAAAAAACTCATAAAATGACATATGAAAAAAAAAATTAATTCAGAATAACCACAAAATAACATTTGATAAATTGAATGAGAATATAACAATTGAAAAAAAAAAACTTTCATTTATTAGAAATTATACTTTTAGGGGAAATCGACTAATCGACTAAAGTAACTAATATTAAATTATAATATTAATAAAAAAGTAACTGATATTAAATTATAATATTAATAAAAAAGTAACTATTTTCTTTCAAATAAATGTAACAATATATAACACTCGCAATTTGAAAGTATATTCCATACTGAAAAGTGTATTACGAAATATATTTTGGAATGTAAGAGTTTTTAGAGTACTATTTCAGAGTAAAATGTTAAGTGTTTTTTATTGTATTTTTGCTCCCATTTGAAAAAAAAAATCTTCATATCCACATCACAATTAGCATTCAATTACTAAAAATGAATTCGAATGATTAACATTTTAAAGGACATGTTCGTAATGGACGGAGTTAGAACGAATTGGCTGATTAACACAGTATATTGCTCCAGACTATACATATTATGTCGTAAATTTTATGACAAATGATATAAAAATCCTTTAGTTTGGTAGAAATATGCAGATTTCCTCTTTTGTGTATTAAGTACATTAAAGCTAGACATTTGCAACTTTTTTTTCTTCAGTTTTACCCTTTTTCTTATTTTTGGTTCATTAAAGTTCGTACATTTGACATAAATGTTTGGTTTTATCATTTTTTTTTCTAGTTCATTAAATCTCTTAAGTTTTATGTTGAAGGTCATTGTATATGTATTGTGGTATATATTATCTTGAGGAACTCACTAAACATCGGCTTACATATAACGCTCGTGGGTCCGCGCTAGTCAATTTAGAGACGTTAAGCGTTAAAAATGACTTTTTGATAGAAGATTATTTAGAATGAATAATCTTAACTAAGTTGTAGTATATGTTACAAGGATTCTGTACATATAAAGAACACCGAAATCCGAGTTATAACTAAGAAGTTATGACCTGTCGAAGTTTCGTGACAGAAACGGCACGACATAGCGTGACGTAAATAGTGAATTTACGTTAGAGTGATATTAGGCCTTATCTATCTAAATGAAATTCATATAATACGTTAAACCGAGAGTGTGCATAAAAAGAACGTCTAAATCTGACTTCGTATGAGGAAGTTATGATTTTTCGAAATTTCAGCATTAGCAGTATGCAACCCGAAACTCGAGATTGAGGTCGAGTGATATTTAGCCAAAACTTTCTAAATGATAATTGAAGATCTCATCAATAGTAGTCCAACGATAAAAAAGACAGACGAAAACGGAGTTCAGATGAAGGAGTTATGAATTTCGAACGGAGTTTTCCTGTCCTGGTCTACTAAAAAGAATATATTAATAATATATTAAAATTAAAGTCAAAATTAGCCGATGAATTCTAAATGAAAGTTGTAGATCTTGTTTTTACCTACGTGTGGATATAAAGAACGTCGAAAACGGAGTTCGTATGCGAAAGTTATGAATTTCTGAAGTTCGGGGCGAAACCCCAAAACTGTCAGAGTTCACGACGTAAATACAGTGTTCACGACTTGAACTCAGTATTTATGACTTCTGGAGCCTGACAGACGCAACTTGCGATGACGCATGCAGTGACGACTGAACTCACGAAGTGAATATTTGAGATTCACGACGTGAATCCATAAAATGAGCCCTATAAATAGAATTCAAGGGGCAGCCGAGTTTGGTTGCTCAATCTCTTCTCTCCCACTCCCGATACTCTCTCTAAGCCCTATTTTACCCCCCGAAGCCCCGGTATCATCCCGAGACATGAAGCAAGTCCTGAAGTTCTGAAGATCCCGAGAAGAAAAGAGTTTCCGAGCCGAAGCTCTGCCCGCAAGAGGCCCGGTGTGTGAAGAGATCACAGTTTCACCGAAGAATACTACTTCTACAAGCCGTAGTGCTACCCGATCATCTTCTGATCAAGTGAACGTATAGTCACTTTCATCTTACACATAGATATGAAGTATTTTATAAAATATGTGCTATGTGTATATATATATTGGTGTTTATATCTGTGAGTGTGTAGTTCCTTTCTTCTACCGCATAGATATGAAGTATTTGCTATGAAATACTGTTATATGTTTATACATTGTTTGTTTATTTGAGATGAGTGTGGAATGAATGTTTTATACATATTTTTGAATGATTTAAACTATATATGTATTTTATATCTACAAATATGTTGGGTAGAACATGGGTAGTCGAAATAGTTGGTGTGTGATGAAGGATGAGATGAAAGGTGATCCTTGGCATCTATGGATTTAGTACCGTATAGATGAACGCTGGTAGCTATGGATTTAGTATTGTTAGATAGACGATGATAGTTATGGACCTAGTACCTATACTGGTAGTTGTGGATTTAGTACCCGATGAAAGAATCCCGGTAGCTATTGTCTTAGTGCCAAATAAAGAATCCCGACAGCTACTGTCTTAGTGCCAAATAAAGAATCACGGCTGTTGTTGTCTTAGTGCCAAATAAAGAATGATGGAAGCTATTGTCTTAGTGCCAAATAAAGAATTCTGGCAGCTACTGTCTTAGTGCCAAATAAAGAATCCCAACAGCTATTGTCTTAGTGCCAAATAAAGAATCTCGGCAGCTACTGTCATAGTTCCAAATAAAGAAACCCTGGCAGCTATTGTCTTAGTGCCAAATAAAGAATCCCGACAACTACTATCTTAGTGCCAAATAAAGAACCATGGCAGCTATTGTCTTAGTGCCAAATAAAGAACCCCGGTGACTATTGTCTTAGTGCCAAATAAAGAACCTTGACAGCTATTGTCTTAGTACCTAATACGGAGTGAACGAATAGATGATTCTTAGGGTAGACCCTTAAGAGTAAGGAAGATAATGGGGGTGGATAATTGGGTTGATTGTTTGATGATTAAATATATTAGTTATATTATTGTGGGTTGAAAACCCTATATGCTCACCAGGCTCCCAAGCATGACCCACTCAGTTTTCTTTGCATTACAGGTAATGACACAAGAGTATAAGTTGGTTGACTTGACGAGAGATTTTGGAATGTAGATCAGTAGTTACAAATAATTGTTGTAAGGTATATTTTATATTGTTTATGCTTTTGGTCTGTATCGGAACATGACATCCCGGGATTTTGTTATTTAATGAAAATACATCTCTTTAAAGAAATGCTTTGATAAATTCTTATCATATTTTGTTTTGGGAACAAATTCCGCAACCGTTTTCTTTAAACGAATACTCTGATTTATAAAACAAAGCATAAAAAAATCGGTATTTTATGTCCGTAAAAATGGGGATGTCACAATACAGTTGTTGAATAACTATTTTTTAAGTTGCTCTTCTGATCGTGGAAAGGATACAACATGACTATACCCGCATCAAATAAATTAATAAATGTTTTTCAGATTTCCGCTAAAACTCTCTTTAATAAATGTATGACGATGATTTTTGTAATACAAATGGGTTGTAGAATTTATGTTCTATATGTCATAAAAATGAAAATTTTTATGTTGAAATTCGGGGACGTTACATAAAGTCTAGATCTTGTAAGTTTGTGGCATTGTTATGGATACAGTTGGAAACTTTATCCATCTTGACATCATGTTATTTTAGATATGAAATTTAGAGGCTTGGACTTAATAGATTAAGTTGTTAAAAGTGCATTCTTGGACATTTTGGACTTAAAGTTTGGATCTTGTTTGTTTTGGAAAGGCTTAATGGATAAAGTTGAAAACTTTATCCATTTGGACCATATGGGAGTTCAGATCTGTAAATTAGGGGATTGACTAACGGGACCTGAGTGCGACTTATTCTTCTAGGCACAATGAGCTTTTTAGGGTTTTCTGGATATGAACTTGTTGAGTGCATTTAATCGACTCTTTTGTCCCACAGTAAGCGTTGGGTTCTCTTAGAAAGCGTCGTGCGCTATTTGAACATATGTTGACTTTTGTCTAACTTCGAATTTAGGTCAAACTTTAGGGTTTGGGATCATATACTAATGTTTGAACTTTTCTTTAAGATTAGGTGGTTGTTGATCCAATCTTCTATTTTTGTAAGTTGTGGTGATTCTTGTCTGATAGCGAGGTGAGTTTTCTCACAATAATTTGTACTGTAGTATGCAGCCTCGTGTGTATGATATTTTTATGTTATGGTGATTTGTTACTCTGGTAGATCTGTTATGATTACATGTGTTTGTTGGTTATTGATAGCTTATTTTATTTCCTTATTTTTATTAGTTTATTTAAGATTTTTAGATCTTTTTATCATTAATGCATTGTATTTTATTTATTTTTCTTTAGTATGGATCGTACCGGATGCTTGTTATGTTGCATGAGATATTTTGTAGGTTTTTCGGTGCTTGTTGCGGTTGCGGGCTGATTGGAGATAGGCTTAGTGGGCTCCCGAGGCATTATTGGGCTTGGCGGAATCAAAGAGGAAGAATTGGGCTTTGAAAGTTATTGGCTTGGATTATTTGGGCTTGTGAAGATGGATCATAAAATTCTAATTTTGGGCTTGGAGTATCCATTTGGTGGCTAAATGATGATTGGTGCAATTCAAATTACATGGACAAGGGGGGGGGACCAAAGGAATCTTTGGTAGTGGAAGGGTGGAGTGGCTTGGTGGACCAATAGTATTACAGCAACATTTGCGTGGGTGGAATTTTCGTCGCGCGGGTACCCGCGCAACTGCCCAGTTTGGGCATTTTGGTCATTTGGCATGCCATAACCCTTGGGGATCAGATCTAGAAGCTCATTCACGATTTTCCACCATTGGAGACCTGCAAGAGGCGATTTTGGGAGCTAGAAATCATTTCCTTTCATCTTTCCAAATCTTAGGTAGTTTCTTTATGCAATTAGATTATTGTTCTTGTTACTTTGTTGCCATGAGTGGCTAATACTCTTATTTGGTTAACTTTAGCTGAAAACCAATGAATGCTTGTGGGTTTTGAAGGATTTATGTTGATTATCAATTTATTCCATGTTTATGATTCTAGTTTGCAATTCTTATGCTTAATTGATTGCTTTGATCATGAGCTTAGTGTTTGATTGAGCAATGGTTGATTTATTTCATTGATTTTGCATTGGATCATTGAATTTATCTAGAACAAAGGCTTTATGATGGTAGAAGCCATCTCTGGCTTATGAATCATAACTCCTTTATGGTTGTGTAAGCATTTGACATCCTCTAGGAATTGGGGATTCCTTCATTCTTAAGGCTAATTGATTTCTTGGGATTAATTGCTTCAATTGACCCTTGATCTCAATTAAGAAGGTGTGTTGTGGGCTTCCCCAACCTCCATACTACCTATGAGGAATCTTGGCATATCATGCTTCATGATTGCTATAACCAATTTGGGATGAAGGATAAGCTTTGCATTAGATCCTAATGATAAACACACAAATGTTCATTGTGTTGAATTGCTTTAGTTAACCAATTATTTCCAACCTTTGAGCATCTCATCAACTTGCTTAATTGCAAGGTTCTTAGTTATTTAAATATTTTAGTTTTCAAGTAATCAAACAACCCCCCCTTTTTGTTTAATTGTAGTTAGTTAGATTAATTTCACTAGTTCTATTGAATTGCATTGGTAATTAAATACAACCATTTCCCCGAGGATCGATGCCCCTCTTTGCCATTATATTACGTTTATTTAGCAATCAAAGGGTGTAATTTGCTTGGTGGGCTTGACATCCCATCAGTTATTATTTTTTTGTTTGCATATTTCAACATATTATGGTTAGTTTGAGGTGGTTCATGTGTACTATAGGCCTTGCAAGGCAGTCCAATCAGACCGAAAGCTCATGTGTAACATCCCAAAAATTTAAGCGGATTTAAAACTTTTAAAACCATTAAGTCATTACAATTTGTTTTCAAAATAGTTTAGACATCAGAATATCCCCAGAATCAATCATGAAAATATGAGGAGGTGTACGGTCACGTCTTCGCCTTCCCGCAATCATCCGAAATACCTAAAACAATAATCAATAAATGTAAGCACGAAGGCTTAGTGAGTTACCCCCAAAATACCAACACGATACATATATAACCATATCATATAAACATATAAGCAAACATCATGCATAATGAGCCATCAGTCTGACTGGACCGACTCCCGATCCTCAGTCTATCTGGACCACTCTCCGATCCCTCGCTACGTCTAGACCGCCCTCCTCTGCGCCTTCAGTCTATCCGGACCGCTTGTTGGGCCTTCGACTTGACTAAAATTGTCCGGTCTGGGCCTATAGTCTACCCGGTCCGCCCAGGGTGACTTGGCCTACTGCACACAGCAGGACCTGCCTCAACCCTTTCCCAATCCAGCAAACATGTGCACATACATATAAATAAGTAAATATGCAGATCTAATCGATCACTAATCATGGCAATCATCCTATAACCAGGATATTGATCTAATCGATCACTAACATAACAATCATCCTATAACCAGGATACTGATCTAACTGATCTCTAACATAGCAACCATCCTAACTACCAGGATGTAAATCAATAAACATATCATGCAATAAACCCGGATGCAAATCCGATAAAGGCCGGCATTGGTGCCTTCAACCCTGTTAGTATAGTGAGGACAACTCAATTGGCACTGCTGAAGTCCCGCGGATGAAATTCTAGCTGCTGGTTATACCCATAACAACAATCTCCTTACAACCAATACCCTAACTACCAACCTTATTCACCACCAATCTACAATCCCCAACAATACCCATATCCACCTTACCAACAACATCCCAATTACTTGCAACAAAATCCCAACAACCCCAATCCACCCGTTCCCCCTCAAGAGTTGACACTTAGACAAATGATGGAAACGGATGTTACTCATACACCTCTTGCTATTGTTTATCCCACAAACTGCCGAGGAATTGAATTGAAGTCAAGTTTCATACATCAACTTACCAAGTGCCATGGTTTGGATAGAGAAGATCCTCAAAGGCATTTGAAGTCCTTTCACATGATATGTGTTAGCATGTTGCCCGAAAATGTGACATTGGATGATTTCAAGCTAACCGCCTTCCCACTCACCTTGGAAGACAAAACTAGAGAGTGGTTATTCAACTTACCACCGGGATCTATCCACACATGGGAAGAGTTACTCAAGGCCTTCAATAGCAAATTCTATCCCACCTCCCGCATTTCAAGTCAAAGAAGTGACATTTTGGGGATTCGTCAAGGGGAAAATGAAACATTTCATGATTTTTGGGAGCGTTTCAACAATTTGTGTACAAGTTGTCCTCAACACAATATACCTGAACAACTACTTCTTCAACAATTTTACGAGGGTATGAATGAAAAAGATCGGAGGATGATTGATGCTTCAAGTGGTGGTGACATCTTCAACAAAACCCCTCACGAGATCCGATTACTTTTTGGTACCATTTCTCAAAATCAAAGGAATTTTGGGACTCGAAATGACATGAAGAGATATTCTACACAAGTGGTTGGTGAAGTTAGCAACACTCAACACTTGGAATCCAAGCTCTTGGATTTGACTAATGTGTTAAGTCAAATGGTGGTGGGAAGTGGTCAACAATTGATGGTATGTGGTATTTGTGCAATGACGGGCCATTATACGGATAAGTGTCCCACACTTGGAAGTGAACCGGAAGATGTGAATGCAATGGGAGGATATCAAGGTCAACCAAGACCCGCGGGATTTCAAACAATTTCAACCCAAATTGGAGGAATAACCCAAACAACCCATACCCACCAAAGCAAAATCCACCAAACATTTTGATGAGACCTCAACATCCACAATACCCCTCCCAAAAACCTCCATATCCACAAACTTCTTTTAACCCCCCAAATTATCAACAACCTCCACAAACAAGGACAATCAAGTGGTAACCATCAAATGAGCCTTCAAGAACTTGTCACTTCTCTTGCTCAAAGTCAAACCCAATTTCAACAAGAGACCAAGAATACTTTCTCCAACATTCAAGCACAAATTGGAGACTTGGCAACTGTTATCAACAAGATAGAACAAAGGGGTAGACTTCCATCTCAAATCGAGAAGAACCCCAATGTGAGTGCAATAAATTTGAGAAGTGGCAAAACACTTGGAGAAAGCAACCCTAAAAGAGTTTCAAGAGAAGAAGAAGATGAGGTTATTGTTGTTGAGCCTTCGAAGGTTGAAGCTACTCCAAAGGAACCGGTTGTGCCAAACGTTGATCAACCTGACTCTTCCAACAAACCCATCAAACCATTGGTCATACCACCTCCTTTCCCTTCCCGGTTAGCCTTTTCCAAGAAGATAGAGGAAGAAAATGAATTATTTGAAACTTTTCGCAAGGTCCAAATCAACATTCCACTATTGAATGCTATTAAGCAAATTCCAAGTTATGCAAAATTCCTCAAGGATTTATGCACCAAGAAGAGAAAACTCAAGGCAAATGAAAAGATTCAAGTCAATGCAAATGTGTCTGCGGTTATCCAAAAGAAGTTACCTCCCAAATGCAAGGATCCGGGAATATTTTCTATCCCTTGTACCATTGGTGATTTGCATGTCGAAAGTGCCATGCTAGATCTTGGAGCCTCGATCAATGTGATGCCATATTCGGTTTTTCAATCTCTCAATGTTGGACCTTTGGAAGAAACTGGAGTAATCATTCAATTAGCAGATAAGTCAAGTGTGTCTCCAAGAGGAGTGTTGGAGGATGTGTTAGTACAAGTTAATCAACTTGTTTTTCCGGCGGATTTTTATGTCATTGATCTTGAAGAGAAGACTCCTTCCAAATCATCTATGATCCTCCTTGGAAGACCTTTCATGCATACCGCTCACACAATCATTGATGTCCATAAAGGAAAGATAACTATGGAGTTTGATGGAGAAACCATTCACTTCAACGTCTTTGAAGGAATGAGGTACCCTAGTAACATTTCTCCATTGTATCAGGTTGATGTGATTGAGCCAATAAACAGGATAAGCCCTAATGTATGCACAGACAAGATAATCATGGAAGATGATTGTAATCCTAAGAGGGAACCTCAAAGAAGATTGGATCCTCCAATGATGGAAGTGGTCAAGAAGAAGATAATTAAAAGGTTCAAAAGGTGCAAAGAGAAGAAAAAGGCATTTCATGACAAGCACATAACCCAAAAACACTTTATTCCGGGTCAAAAAGTTCTTCTTTATCATTCACGCTTAAAGCTATTCCCGGGAAAATTGCGATCTCGATGGCATGGACCTTTTATTGTTATAAAAGTGTTTGTTCCTAGTGTGGTTGAAATCAAGAGTTTGGAAACAAACCAAATCTTCAAAGTGAATGGGCACCATTTGAAACTATTTTATGAAGGCTTTGACATGGGAGAATTCGACAATGTAACAATGGAAACACCGATTTATGAAGGTTGACGGAAGTGGGGCTATGTCTTGGTAAAGACGTTAAATAAATGCATTGTGAATAAATAATCTCCGCTTGAAGTTTTGGGTGTTTCTAAACTTGAAGTTGGCCTAAAAATAAGCATATAGAAGTCTTCTAGTGATTTTGGTGAAGTTTGAAAAATTCCAAAAATTTGACATTTGCGCGGGTGCCCGCGCAGACTTTGCGCGACCGACCCCAGCCGCGCAGGTCCCGAGTTCCAAATTACACCAACATGGGGTGCTCTCTGATTGTTGCGCGCGGGTGCCCGCACAGCCGTTGCGCGATCGGCTCCCAACCGCGCAGATTCCAAGTTCCAAATTATCCCAACATGGGATGTATTCTGACATGTGCACGCGGCTGCCCCCCACCTGTGTAAAGTTTGCGAGGGTACCCGCGCAAATATGTCATTTCATAAGAAAATTTCAAGCCATTTATATGCGTCCTTTGCGCGACCAAGCTTTAATACATGTGTATTTAGGCGGCCAAGAACTCCATCCAAGCATCATTATGCGACCCATGTGTTGCTTCCATACCGTCCTCGCGGGCCTCCTCCACCTTGATCCCGGTATGATCCTTCCTTACTCTCATCCTAAGCATTGAGAACAATGCTTAATTTTAAGCTTGGGGTGAGGTATTTCTTATCTTTTTTTTTATTGCATTTAGGTTGTATATTGTTGCATTTAGAGTAAGTCATTTAGGTCACTCATAAAAATTGCATAAAAAATTCAAAAATATTGCATATTTTCTTTCTTTCTTTTATAATTTTCATACTTTTTAGATGCATTCTAGTTTAAGTTCATGCATTTTTGTTCTCTCTTGTCTTCTCATCCCTACAGGTACCAAGCGCCGAGTCATAAATATTGAATCATAGATTGGTCCCGAGTCTTGATATGGAATTCCTTGTATTTGATGAATGGGACACGTTGTGAGCCTCACAGACCACTTTGAGACCGCTTGTGTGGGGGTCAGATGCAGGTAGCTTGATTGGGTCTAGGTGCGGAGGGATGTGGTTGGTCATGCCAATGTGTGCGAGCAAAGACTAGCCCGGTAAAGTATTTTGAAGATATTGAAGATTTGCATCTTGGTTTTGGAGGGAGTACCCCTTAGTACTCCCGAGTCTCGTCCGAGCCTTGCTTAGTTAGATTTTCACCGCCTTTTTAGGATAGGTTATCATTTTTCTAGGGGTCTAGAGTAGATAGTTAGATAGATTTTGTTTATCACACCTTTCATTGAGGTGCTTGATGAACTTTGAAGTGGGTCCCCTAATTCACATCTTTTGGGACCAAGGTTTTTCGGTAACACCCATTTTTGAGTCATTCCCCACCTTTTTTAGTTGATCTTGGCACATTGTCAATGATCATTAGGTGTTCATATTAGCCTCTATCTATCACTCAATTTTCACTATTGGAGTCCTATGTTACTTGGTGAAACTCCTTAGACCTTCCAAGAAGCAACTCAAAGAATGAAGAAATTTGAAAAAGTGAAGAAAATAAGAGCCTATTAAAGATGATTCAAGAAAAGCAACAAAAACAAAGAAGAAAAATGAAGAAAAAGAGCAACACAAAAAGAAGAACAAGATTCCAAGTTCAAGACCTATGTTATATATCTAGTTTGCAAAAAAAAAAAAAAAAGATGTCAAGCAGCAAATGTGATTGAAGACCCAATAACAGAAGTTCAAGATTGAAGATTTAGGTTGTTAGGTTTAGATTTAGGTTAAGTAGAGTTTTTATTATTTTATTTTATTTTTGATTTTTGGTGAGAAAAGGCCCCGACGATGAGACGGTAGACTGTAAAGGACAGTACAAGGGAGAAGCCTCTGAAACCGGATGTTTGCCCGGAGGCCGTGCTGTAAAACCCTATTTCGTTATTATACACTTTGGTCTGACAAATGTAGGAATCATAGTGTGTGAAGAGGCGCCTTTCCTTCGTGCACTATGGTCTACATTGGTGATTTAAAGTGCCCCCACTGGGCGCATCTCTGTTTCCTTTGTCTTGCACACCACGATCGCATCCAGCCGTGATCTATTCGCCCATCAAGTGGTTGAGAATGTGGTTTATGGCTCTAAAGCGGGGAACATTTTGAAGATGCATAGGGTCCATGAAGGACTAATTCTGACCATGTTGACTGATGTTGACCAAGTTCTATGGTATCTTTCTTTTTTCCTTTTTAGATAGTTCATCCCGAGCTCATTTTTAGTCTTGTTCTAACTTGAGGACAAGTTAGGTTTAAGCTTGGGGTGATTTGATAGCTTATTTTATTTCCTTATTTTTATTAGTTTATTTTAGATTTTTAGATCTTTTTATCATTAATGCATTGTATTTTATTTATTTTTCTTTAGTATGGATCGTACCGGATGCTTGTTATGTTGCATGAGATATTTTGTAGGTTTTTCGGTGCTTGTTGCGGTTGCGGGCTGATTGGAGACGGGCTTAGTGGGCTCCCGAGGCATTATTGGGCTTGGCGGAATCAAAGAGGAAGAATTGGGCTTTGAAAGTTATTGGCTTAGATTATTTGGGCTTGTGAAGATGGATCATAAAATTCTAATTTTGGGCTTGGAGTATCCATTTGGTGGCTAAATGATGATTGGTGCAATTCAAATTACATGGACAAGGGGGGGACCAAAGGAATCTTTGGTAGTGGAAGGGTGGAGTGGCTTGGTGGACCAATAGTATTACAGCAACATTTGCGTGGGTGGAATTTTCGTCGCGCGGGTACCCGCGCAACTGCCCAGTTTGGGCATTTTGGTCATTTGGCATGCCATAACCCTTGGGGATCAGATCTAGAAGCTCATTCACGATTTTCCACCATTGGAGACCTGCAAGAGGCGATTTTGGGAGCTAGAAATCATTTCCTTTCATCTTTCCAAATCTTAGGTAGTTTCTTTATGCAATTAGATTATTGTTCTTGTTACTTTGTTGCCATGAGTGGCTAATACTCTTATTTGGTTAACTTTAGCTGAAAACCAATGAATGCTTGTGGGTTTTGAAGGATTTATGTTGATTATCAATTTATTCCATGTTTATGATTCTAGTTTGCAATTCTTATGCTTAATTGATTGCTTTGATCATGAGCTTAGTGTTTGATTGAGCAATGGTTGATTTATTTCATTGATTTTGCATTGGATCATTGAATTTATCTAGAACAAAGGCTTTATGATGGTAGAAGCCATCTCTAGCTTATGAATCATAACTCCTTTATGGTTGTGTAAGCATTTGACATCCTCTAGGAATTGGGGATTCCTTCATTCTTAAGGCTAATTGATTTCTTGGGATTAATTGCTTCAATTGACCCTTGATCTCAATTAAGAAGGTGTGTTGTGGGCTTCCCCAACCTCCATACTACCTATGAGGAATCTTGGCATATCATGCTTCATGATTGCTATAACCAATTTGGGATGAAGGATAAGCTTTGCATTAGATCCTAATGATAAACACACAAATGTTCATTGTGTTGAATTGCTTTAGTTAACCAATTATTTCCAACCTTTGAGCATCTCATCAACTTGCTTAATTGCAAGGTTCTTAGTTATTTAAATATTTTAGTTTTCAAGTAATCAAACAACCCCCCCTTTTTGTTTAATTGTAGTTAGTTAGATTAATTTCACTAGTTCTATTGAATTGCATTGGTAATTAAATACAACCATTTCCCCGAGGATCGATGCCCCTCTTTGCCATTATATTACGTTTATTTAGCAATCAAAGGGTGTAATTTGCTTGGTGGGCTTGACATCCCATCAGTTATTATTTTTTTGTTTGCATATTTCAACATATTATGGTTAGGTTGAGGTGGTTCATGTGTACTATAGGCCTTGCAAGGCAGTCCAGTCAAACCGAAAGCTCATGTGTAACATCCCAAAAATTTAAGCGAATTTAAAACTTTTAAAACCATTAGGTCATTACAATTTGTTTTCAAAATAGTTTAGACATCAGAATATCCCCAGAATCAATCATGAAAATATAAGGAGGTGTACGGTCACGTCTTCGCCTTCCCGCAATCATCCGAAATACCTAAAACAATAATCAATAAATGTAAGCACGAAGGCTTAGTGAGTTACCCCCAAAATACCAACACGATACATATATAACCATATCATATAAACATATAAGCAAACATCATGCATAATGAGCCATCAGTCTGACTGGACCGACTCCCGATCCTCAGTCTATCTGGACCACTCTCTGATCCCTCGCTACGTCTAGACCGCCCTCCTATGGGCCTTCAGCCTATCCGGACCGCTCGTTGGGCCTTCGACCTGACTAAAATTGTCCGGCCTGGGCCTATAGTCTACCTGGTCCGCCCAGGGTGACTTGGCCTACTGCACACAGCAGGACCTGCCTCAACCCTTTCCCAAGCCAGCAAACATGTGCACATACATATAAATAAGTAAATATGTAGATCTAATCGATCACTAATCATGGCAATCATCCTATAACCAGGATATTGATCTAACCGATCACTAACATAACAATCATCCTATAACCAGGATACTGATCTAACTGATCTCTAACATAGCAACCATCCTAACTACCAGGATGTAAATCAATAAACATATCATGCAATAAAACCGGATGCAAATCCGATAAAGGCCGGCATTGGTGCCTTCAACCCTGTTAGTATAGTGAGGACAACTCAACTGGCACTGCTGAAGTCCCGCGGATGAAATTCTAGCTGTTGGTTGTAAAATTCCCAAACTGCCAATATCAAATAATACCTAATTAATAATTGGGTTCTAAGCTCAAGGTCCAACTTACACCCCAAAGGCCCAAAAGTCAAGTAATGGGGCCAAAGCCCAACATATGACCCAATTTTCCAAATTGGGCCCAAACCTCTACATGGTCTTACCTTAAGGCCCATCCAGTTATTCTAGTCCAAACTCTTGGTATTCCCATGGCCCAATATCACATAATCAGCAAGGTCCAATTATGGCCCACTTATGGCCTAATTTTCGAAATTGGGCCCAAGTCCTTCACGTGGGCCTTATCCTAAAGCAATCTAATTATTTTGGTCCGTTTACTTGTTCTTGGATAGCCCATCAATAGTCCAATCACCAAAGCCCAATAGGAAGGCCCAACTCAAGGCCCAAGTGAAAATAGGGTTTTCACATGAAATGACGATTAGGGTTAAGTGTTCGTACTTAACCCATTAATGACTTAATCCATTTAGTCCAATATTGACTTAGGTTAATTTGCACATGATTATTAATTATTATTTTAGGTTTAATAAATAGTTCTCGTGCGGTCCCGATCAATCCCAAAATTAGGGTTTCATGACGTTAGGGTTTTCTAAACCCTAATTAGGGTTTCCAACCCAGTACTAGCCAATTAGTCACATGTTTGGGCTTTTAGGTCAATTAGGGCTTCATTGGGGCCATCAGGGTTTTATTGGGTCCACTAGGGTTTCATTGGGCCCATTTCATCTAAGCATCCCCAAACGAGTCAAAACGCAAACGAGGCACACCGTCACCCAACACGGCGGCTGGTGGCGGCAGCTACCACCTCACGGTGGTGGTTATAAGCTTATTATTATTATTATTCTGGCTGATTACAAAACATTACAACACAATCGAAAAAACACACACACATATACTAATAAAACACACACGCACAACCACTCTGTGGCGACTGGCGGTGGTCGAGGGTGCTAGCCACCACCTCACAGTGGTAGTGGTGGCCCTTTTGTGTTTCCGGCTAAGACATCAACCCACACACGATACACACACGAAATTAACACAATACAACATCATACACACTTGCCATGGTTGTCCTTGAGGCGGCAGCCATGGTGGTCTTTACTGGGTTTTCCGACAGCAACAATAACATAACGGCAGTCATGATGTTTGGCAGCCGCCCACGCCGGCGTTTCTTCCCTGCTACATCCACACGACGCATCCGCTTCACGAGTCCTCGAGCTCAACCACCATTTCACGATGGTGGAAGATCATCTCTCTCGAAAGTTTGATCTTCAATGAATATGGGCAACGGCGGCTATGTCTTCACCATTTCAGCGCAACAGGGCAGCAATCCCGGTGGTTTTTCGACCACACACGACGTCCAACAACGTAGTGATGGCGGTGTTTTGATGGCAGAATCGGCAGGATACATGGTGGCGGTGGTGAGGATTTGTGATGGCGGCTGGAGAAAGAGAAGAAGGAGAATAGCAACTTTCGGTGGGTGTGAAAAAAAATTCCCGCTTGAACATGATCACATTCATGATGATGAAGAAGAAGACGATGATATTGATGGGGATGTCGGGGATCCTTTCTTTACGAAGGTTATACCGAAAAAGGGAAAACAAAAATTTGCTTTGGTAAGATTTGGGGTAATAAGTAATCATAAATTCATCATATATAATGATAATAACTTTTGTTTGCATCAGCGGTTTCCGTTGGAATTTACACGATTGATCAGATTGACTGCAGGAAGAACAATGAGCATGAAGAATCTGGAAGGAAAAGAGTGGCCAGTAAGGTTACTTTCAGAGGGGGGTCATTATACAAGGTATTATTTGTCGAAGGGGTGGAGTGAATTCCTTTCTTTAAATTCTGGAACTCATTGTTGATTTCCAGAAGATCCTGCTCAGAGCAGTACTGCAATTTCAGTTGTACCACAAAATCTTCCCAAGACATCTTACTAGCTTCACCCTTGGGCATCGAATCAGCTAGTAACTTCCACCAGCTCAACACACCAGACTTTAATAGAGGAATTGCAAGTGCGGTCTTTTGTTTGTTGCTGCACTCGCAACTTTCAAACATCGTCTCCATTTCAGAGATCCAATTCATGACTTCCACCGGTGTCAGACTTCCAGATAGACACGGCGGTTTAGATGCCATGAAATCTTTGTATTTGCATCCGCGTCCATCAACTCCTCCATCCTGATTGTTTTGTCTAACTATCGGTGGGTTGGCTTGACCAAGAGTCCCACTGTAGTTCTTGCCTACTAATTGCCCTTCATTCAATACGGGCTGTTCAACAGGCATCATAGTCTCTTCCCTATGGTGTTGTAGTAATCGCCTTGTCTCCTCTATTTGGCGATCTAACATCATCTGTATCATTGCTTGTACCCCATCCATCGTCATTGGCTCAGGTGAAGCTCCTACAACAGGTACTTGCTCAACTACTTGAGGTTGAGGCTGTTGATCCCTGTTTCCGTTTGCATTTGCAGCTCCACTACGAGCTCTGGCCATTACAATCTATATAACGAATAAGGTGAATTTAGGTCTTTATCCTTGTTATACATGTTAATTCCCTTATCACTCCGAAACGTTTACATGTTAATTCTAATCTCGTAATCATACGCTTAGAATCCTACACACATAAGGTTTCCAGATCCGGTCGGCAACAAACCATAGATCTGAACAAATAATGACACACATGGCAAACACATATCATTTAACACATAAGGGCATTTTAGGCATCTTCCCTAAAATAAACTAGTGCTCATGTCTAAAATATGGTAGACACTCATCTCACAATCATCACTTAGCATTCTAAGTTCAAGTCTAAAAATTCTACAATTTCTTAGTTCGCTTAAACTAATGCTCTGATACCAACTGTGACATCCCCTAATTTCTCGGCCAGAAAAGACCGATTTAATTTATGCTTTTTAAAATAAAATCAGAGAAATCTTTTTAAAAGATGTTGCGGAATTGGTCCCCAAACAACATATGATAAAAGTTTATCAAAACCCTTCATTAATAAGGTATATATTTTCCATATATATATATATATATATATATATATATATATATATATATATATATATATATATATCAAAACCTTGGGATGTCATGTTCCGATACAGATCAAAAGCATAAACAAGACATTATAAGCCTTTCAACAGTTATTTACAACTACTGGCCTATAATCCAAAAATATCTCGTTGTCCTCCGACTATGCTCGGGGTCCACTACCTATAACATAAAAAGCTGAGTGGGTCAGGCTTGGGAGCCTGGTGAGCATATAGGGTTTTCAACCCACAATAATAATAAACTTACTAAGTTCATCAATCAACAATAACCCTGATTACTCGTTCCCGTTATCCTCACTTTACGTCCCTAAACACTTATCACAAGGGACTTAGCTTAAAGAATATCATCGGGATGGACACTACTGCTAAGGGGTTTCCTCAGCCATACATGTCCTAAAGGCAACCATGAGGGGGATGGAGTACAGCGAATGAACACTCTCAGTTCATTAACACCTACAGGTTGCGGACCTGCTAATGTTTCCCACTGGATTGTCTAGAAAGTCCGTGGTCGTCATCCAAACTCCGGTAGATGACTGGATCTCAAAACACATCAAGGCCTCTCATCAATTTTATTTTATCACACATCACTATCTATCCATGTTCTACCCAACATATTTGTAGATAAAAATACTTATACAGTTTAAAACTTGTATAAAACATCAACTCAACAGTCGCCTCAAATAAACAATTAATATATTTACACATAACATGTATTATAAGGTAAATACTTTATATCTATGTGTAAAATGAAAGTGACTATACACTCACATGATTTGATGATAATCGGGCAACAATTCGTTTCCTAAAACGATCGTTTCTAATAAAACCGGGAGTTTTATTGAGAAACCGGGCTTTGCAAAAGTCGGGCTTCGAAATCGAAAAGATAAATTTTCCGGGCTTCTCGGGCACTTCGTGGCGTATTTCGGGGTTTACAATCGATACCGCGGCTTTGGGGGATGTTAATATGAAGAAAATATGAAGAAAGGGGCTAAATATGGCAAAACTCCAAAAGTAACCGAGAGGCTTCGCAGGTACCCTTCTATTTATAGGGTCCGAAGTCCTGATCCAACGGCTGAGAGGCTCCTGATCCGACGGCTGAGAGGTCTCGCAGGGGGTGGCTCGCACGAGGGTAGCATGTGCGAAGGGGCTGCTGGCTTCTTGTGATTGGTCCGAAGCATGTGTCCGAAGTCGGTTCCGATGCGCAGGTGGTCAGCACGTGCGAGGGCCTCAGTGGTACTTGCTGATTGGACCGCAGAGTCGTGACCCATGTGTGAGGCTCGGAGCTAGGCGGTGCGAGGTTCGGTCCATATGCGAGCCTCGGATTGGACCTCCCTTCGGTCAAATTAGAATCCGACGCGTGGCTTCGCATGACTCAGCAGCTCGGTGACTCAGCAGGACACATGGCACTCTTTTAGCGAAGGTGACGTGGCCAAAGTCCACGTGTGCGAAATTCCTCGGTTTTGGGGATTTTTCTCGTTTTTCGCGCCAAAACTTCTAAAATCCATAACTTTCGCATACGAGCTCCGTTTTTGACGTTCTTTATATGCACGCGTAGCTAAAATTACACTCTACAACTTCCGTTTAGACATCATTGGCTAATTTTGACTTTAAATTTTATATTATTATTTTTAACAGACCGGGACAAGAAATCCGTTAAAAATTCATAACTTCTTCATCCGACGTCCGTTTTCGTCAGACTTTTTACCGTTGTGCTACTAATGACGAGACCTTCGATTCTCGTTTTGGTTGTGTCGGCTAAAAATCGCTCGATCTAAAATTCGAGTTTTTAGCTGTCTATTGCTATGCTAAAACTTCGAAAAATCATAACTTCCTCATACGAAGTCAGATTTAGGCGTTCTGTTTATCGAACTTCTCGGTTTAACAAATACTACGATGTTCGTTTAGATTACCAAGGCTAAAAAGTAGTTTATCAAAAACTTACTTTTTACGACATTCAGCACCGTGCCGGTTTTGTCGCGAAACTTCGACAGGTCATAACTTATTCGTTATAACTCGGATTTTGGTATTCTTTATATCCCCGAAATCCTTGTTTCGACCACTATAACTTTATGTAAAGATATCGGGCTTATCTCACACTTTAATTTTGACGCTTATTTTTATTCTTAATTAATAAAACGCTAATAATTAAGCATAAAACACATAATTCACATAATATTCACATAATTCATTTTCATTTCTTCAAAATGAGTTACAAAGGTTAACCTAGACTATTTACTCAATATAAATGCCTAGGCTAGAAACACGAGTGTTACAAAGAGGGAATGAGAGAGAGGTAATCTAATAAAGCGTAAAGAGAAAACTGAACCGACTAATTTGCTGCAACGAACCGTCTCTCCTTTAAGTACCCGGGTAAACGGGTAAACATATTTTTTAACATAATTTTTCGTTTAATTTAATTGTTTTTGGGTGTACTAATAGTTAGATTGTAATAAATCTACATGAATTGTGTTAATCCTATTCCATTTCATGATGATACGAAAGAGAAACACATTTAAACATGTATTCCATTTGGTCTTATATTTTACAAACTTGTTCTTATTGGAAGATGTTTTATTTTTCTTAATGGGTTAAAACTTAAAACCCATGGATATATGGATTGAACAAAGGAGCCAGAAAATTGTCAAAATTAACTCCAAAACCAGAAAAATCGAACCGACTAAAAAACCAACCATATTGGGTTCTAAAAACCAGAAATCAACCATTTATGGGTTCGGCTCGGTTTGAGTCCCAAACCGATCTAAACTTACCCATGCACAATCATATCATTTAAATTAAATGCGTTAAAAATATCAACCCAACCTGCTTGGGTTGGGCTAAAGGGTTGGATCAAATTTTCCCGGCTCTATTGATATGTGCAATCTTAAAAGTTAAATCGCGAACGAAGCAAAACATTACTACACGCAAAAAAGTAAGAAGTTGACATAAACTATATAATATTAAGAAGACACAATTATGTACTCTTGAAATATTTGAAAAGTGTTCTAAATGTTTTTCAATGATTTTTTGTATCAGAAAAACCAATTCAATGGTCTACAATTACTAGCACACAATAATAGTAATTACTTTAAACTTAACTATTTAGGTTGTGACCCGTGACACTATCTAGCCACTGTGGTCATGAAGGTTCGTTTGTAGTGATTTTAGGATATGAGACATATTTTCATATTTACAGTGGGAGATTAGCCAGTACTCAAAAGTTGACTCGGAGCCCTTATTAGGGAAGTTCCCTCTAAAAAAAATGGTTATATTGTGAGACATTTTGCCTTGTTGCCCGTTTGCCTTCAATCGATATGTATTGAACTATATTTTTCTAATTAAAAAAATGTTATTATTTAAAAAAAATTATGAGACATTTTTATTTTATATGTCACATTGAATAACTTCATTTTTATTCCACGTAAAAAATAAGTATAAAAAATGTAGTTATCAATAAAATATCCAACATTATCCGTTAAATAATCGAAATAAAATGAAAAATCCATTGTTGGATTTTTGTATTGAGGTCCACAGAATTATTCCACCATCATCATGTATCCAATAAAAGAAATATGGAATCATGCGATATGACAACATCTCCATGGATTTTAAAATATGTGGTTTCATCCACTAAATTTGTATTAGGTTCCAAATTTACAAGTCACTAGATGCAAACTTTGGGACATCAATGGATTAATCAAATATTCAGAAGTACAGGGGTCCGTTGGTCATTTTTATAGAACTGGAAGGGCCATTATGTAGTTTATATAAAGAAAATAATTAAAGAAAAGAGATAGTGCCCACACACGTGGCAATAAACACACCTTCTTCCATTGAAGATCCGCTGCTCCGGCTATACTACATAAATTGTTCCTCCCTCACGATGCTCTATTGTCGCTACCTGAAACCCAACTACACACACTACTGTGTGAGAGAGACAACGATAATTCATATAGGGAGTTATAGAAACAGATAAAGGGAAGTGGAGGAGGGCGACTGATAATTGGAGGAGATGGTATGTTCGGCTCGACTACTGGATGCTTCATATCCCCTAACGCCGTCGGTTTCCTCTTATACCCCGGCCGCGTATCATAACTCGAGATACTTATGTCGAAACCTAAAATCTACTGTCAGATGGCGATCGAAGGCATCGTCCGATCCAGATGCTTCTATGTTTTCAGCTGCTGCTTCGATTGATGCTGATTCAGCGGAAAAAAACGCGGCAGGGTAATCATCTATTCTTTCCTTAAATATTAATGGTGCGTTTCGGCCAGAATGACACAATTCTGTTTGTGGATTTAGTTGTTGATTGCAGCTTATGCTATGTGGTTGCCTTGTTCTCTCAAATTCGTTACCTTACAGGCGTAATAAATTGTGTACACTACGTAATATTGCTTTGAATCATATGGTTTAATTTACTGATGCAGGTTCTGTATAATCGAAGGACCTGAAACAGTCCAGGACTTTGATAAAATGGATATACAAGAAATTCAAGATAATATTAGAAGTCGTCGGAATAAAATATTTTTACACATGGAGGAGGTGAGCAAGTTTTTCGGAATATTCATCTGTAATATTGCGTGAGTTATCTAATTGCGTTATGCTCTAGTTTTGTAAGATGATTGATGCTCACTTGAACATTGGTGGGAATTGGGATGGTATACTTTTCTCAGGTCCGCCGGCTAAGGATACAACAGAGAATAAAAAGTGCCGAACTTGGAATCTCAGATGAAGAACAAGATGGCGAGCTTCCCAACTTTCCTTCCTTCATCCCCTTCTTGCCTCCTCTGGTATATAACTTTCTCTTATTTCATTGACTATCCGCGCCAGATAATGATATCCTAATGCATTTAGAATACAGGAAACTTGGTTATCGATTTCATCTTAGTTTTCTGTTTTCTTCATGTGGCAACTAAGAGTTTTCTATCTTTTCAGACCTCAGCAAATCTCAAACAATACTATGCCAGCTGTTTTTCTCTAATTTCTGGAATTATTATTTTTGGAGGTCTCCTTGCACCTACAGTAAGTTTCTTTTCCATATATACGACAAAAAAATCAACACATGTACTATGCAGTTTTTCTTTAAAACTTTATGAATTTTGATCTCAGTTGGAGCTGAAATTGGGAATAGGAGGGACATCATATGCAGATTTCATTTCTAGCATGCATCTTCCTATGCAGTTGAGGTATAAATTAATAAAATTATGCAATTTGTTACAATTAAATCTGGTTGTTTATCATTTTGATGCACAAATTCAGTGATGTTGATCCGATTGTGGCATCATTCTCTGGAGGAGCAGTTGGTGTGATTTCAGCTTTGATGGTGGTTGAAATAAACAATGTAAAACAACAAGAGCATAAAAGATGCAAGTATTGTCTAGGAACAGGTTAATAACAACAAATAAGCAAGCATGTTTGAATCTGATTTGTTATAACAAGTTAACAAGTGAAGTTTATTGATGAGATGTGATGCAGGGTATCTGGCTTGTGCTAGGTGTGCTAGCACAGGGGCAATTGTTCTGATTGATCCGGTTGCATCTGCTAACGGTGGAAATCAACCGCTATCACCACCTAAAACAGAAAGATGTTCCAACTGCTCGGGTGCAGGAAAAGTAAGTTGAATGTTGTGAAATTTGTTTTTTTGGAATGTAAGGGTAAAATGGTCATATGATTGTTTATTTTTTTTTACTTGATTTCATTTTGCAGGTTATGTGCCCAACTTGTCTTTGTACGGGAATGGCTATGGCGAGTGAGCATGATCCACGCATTGACCCGTTTGATTAAATTCAAATCGGATTTCACCTCCACCTGTAACATAGTAATTTGATAGTTCTTACTTTACATAAGGCAGATGAAATCCTTCCTTGTGGTCAGTAGTTTGTATTTGTGTTGTACAACTCTTTAAATACATTCTTGCATGAGTTTTATACTTTATTATATATATATACTACTGTTGTATTTTTATTTTGAATTACAAGGCTCAAGTGTATACATTCTGCAAATGATTCCCTCCTCGTTCTAGTAGAGTCGGGTCAGTTTAAAGTGATGCTGTGATTTGCACCAATCACTCTGTGGGTCTCTTTCCCGTTTTATAAAAAGTTAATTTATCTCTTATTATAATATATATGTCAAATCAAACATTCAATTTTCAAGAAGAAAGTATAAAAGAGTATAAGACACTGTCAAACACGAGATAAGAAATATGGAGTAGACTTTGACTTTTCAAGTAAACGCTAACAGAGTGCATGATGCCAATTATGTCCACGTAAACTCATATTCAACTTTTGCTAGTTGAGAAGGCCGGCTTAGAAGTTTGGTCAAAGAAAAATGAAAGCATAAGAATCTGTTAACATAAAGTGACTATTATTATCATCTTCATTCTTCATCATCAATCAATATGAGTATTGGTTTTTCATTTCCACATTTCTCTTCCTTACTTGTAGTTGTGGCTTTATTTCCTTTATGCACGTTGTCAAGTAATGATGTGTTATGCAAGGATGATGAGAGACAAGCCCTTCTAGAGTTCAAACATGGACTCATAGATGAAGCAGATCGACTTGCTTCATGGGTTGGTGAGAAGACCGATTGCTGCACTTGGACTGGGATTGTTTGTGACAACTCTACTGGTCATGTACAAAAGATTCATCTTTCTAATAATCATTGTTATACTGATGAATATAGCACAGCCAAAGAATACGAAGAATGCTTCAATCAAAGACTAAGAGGGAATTTAAGCTCATCCCTGCTGCATCTGAAGCAACTCAAACATCTGGACTTGAGCAGCAATAATTTCGGAGGAATCCAAATTCCTAGCTTTATGGGTTCTTTTAAAAACATGAGATATCTTAACCTGTCGCACTCTAGATTTGGTGGAAGTATCCCCCCTCAACTAGGGAATCTATCTGAATTGCGCATCCTCTCTCTTGGAAGTTTTCACAATGCTATATTTGAGCGTGAGTTAACTAGCATGAGTAATAATATGCATTGGTTGTCAAGCCTCCATAGGTTGCATCACCTGGATATGAGTGGTGTAGATCTAAGCAAAGCAACTGATTGGCTTCAGGTGATCAACACCCTCCCTTCTTTGGTTGAACTACATTTGTCTCATAGTAGTCTCTCACATACACATATAGATATATATCCCGATGTTGCCAGTCTTAATCTCACATCCCTAGCTCACCTCGATCTTTCAGATAACTATTTCATTAACAGTTCCCTACCACAGTGGATTTTCAGTATAACTACTCTAGTTTCACTGGATCTAAGTTGGTGTGGTTTTCATCATTTCTATAATCCTAGCAGTATTATTGATCTCTTCAGTAATTTGACTTCTGTTGAGTCGCTTCACGTCCCAGATAACCCTTTCATGAACTCTTGGTTAGTACTGAAAGGGTTGTCTAGTCATGTAGGTCGTAATCTGATTTCGTTGGATATTAGATTTTGTGGCGTTTCTAGTTCAGTTCTTGATGATGCCCTTCACAACTTGACTTCCCTTCTTAGCCTTGATTTGTCAGAAAATGAACTAACCAAAACAATCACCAAGTCGTTGGCTAACCTTTGCAATTTGAGACATGTCAATCTGGGAGGTAACCATTTTTCTAATACTAGTTTAACAAGCGTTCTGGAAAGTTTTTTTGAGTGCAAGCTACCAAGGTTGGAGTCATTATCTGTTGGGTCCTCTGGACTTTCTGGTCAACTGCCATATGAAATCGGACGACTGACATATCTTGTGGATCTCCAACTTGGAGGAAACAGGTTTGTCGGTATGATTCCAGATTCAATCGGGCGATTATCTAGTCTCAGGTCATTAAATCTTCAAAACAATCTTATTTCTGGTCCGATTCCGTACTCAATTGGAAGATTATCATCACTGGAGATGTTAGATCTTTCAGATAATCAACTGAATGGAAGCCTTCCTAATGGCCTCGGTCAACTTTCAAAGTTGGTTCTTTTAGCTTTTTCTAACAATCGGTTGACTGGTTCGGTGACAAAATCTCACTTTGCAAAACTAGCAAGACTGAAAATCCTGCTTGGAGCAGGCAACAACTTAACCCTAAGATCACACCTTGCAAACTGGATTCCATCTTTCCGGTTGAGAATGTTGTCTCTAAGTTGTTGGGATCTAGGGCCTCAATTTCCATCATGGCTTCAAGTGTACATGGATTTAGTATATGTGGATATAAGCAACACCAGAATTTCATCAACCATCCCTGATTCATTTTGGAGATCATTGCCCGATCTATTCTATCTGGATATGTCCCAAAATCATATCCAAGGAATATTTCCCGCTCGTATGATCCCAGCATCAATCCAAGTACTCGATGTGAGTTCTAATGAGTTTGGCGGGTTGTTACCTCAACTCTCAAATGGAAATGCTTCATCTGCATTGATCCTGGATCTATCAAATAACTCCTTTTCAGGGTCTTTACGTCATTTGTTGTGTCCTAACAGTGAGAAAGTGGTAGCTGTTCTTAATCTGGCAAATAATCGTCTATCAGGTATCATTCCTGATTGTTGGCACAAATGGCCGAGTTTGTCATTCTTAAACTTGGAGAACAACAATCTGTCTGGTAGGATTCCAATACGTTTGGGATCTTTATCTTCACTAGGATCATTGAACATGTGCAACAACAAACTCTCTGGAAGATTGCATATGAAGAACTTGACAAACTTGCAAATCCTTCAACTTGCTGGGAATGAACTTGTTGGAACAATTCCGGCATGGTTCGGGAGAGAACTTCCCAACTTGAGAATACTCGACCTCCGATCAAACAATTTTTATGGAGATATAACTCATCAGCTCTGTAATCTTACCTCAATTCAGATCTTGGACCTTGGAGATAACAATCTATCAGGAAATATTCCGAGGTGCTTCAAAAATTTCGGTTTTCTAACTGGGAAAGAAGCCAACTCAAAAGATCAGTTTAATTTCTCACCATTTCAAGATATGGATGCTTTGGGTAGTGCTTCATTGGTGATAAAGGGACGAGAGGACACATACAGCACGATTCTTGGATTAGTGATGGTTCTGGACCTTTCTAGTAACAACTTCTCCGGGCAAATCCCCAGTGAGCTAATGGACCTCAAGGCGTTACGCTCATTGAATTTATCAAGAAATCAGTTGACAGGAAGAATCCCAGACAAGATTGGAGACTTGAAATTACTTGAATCCTTTGATGTATCTCTCAACTCGCTTTCTGGGGAGCTTCCTTTGAGCTTGTCAAGCTTAAGTTTCTTGAGCAACTTCAATGTGTCCTTCAACAATCTGACTGGAAGAGTCCCATCATCCACACAGCTTCAGGGTTTCAGTGAGTCCAGCTTCTTGGGCAACAAACTTTGTGGAGATCCATTCACCAAAACATGTGCAGTTGAAGCAGTCGCCAGAGACCAAGAAGAAGACAAGAATGGGTCACATGGAGCAGATTGGGGATTGATTATTAGCATAGTTTCTGGATTGATTGCTGGTTTTTGGGCTGTGTTGACTCCACTCATACTCAGCACCACATGGAGGATTGCATATTTTGGTTTCTTGAATAAACTGAGGTATATGAGTTGTGATGTTATTCGTATCTACTGCTGTACCATGTTTCGTAAGTAATGAAGAATGTAATAAATTTGTAATATGTTTCAGTTTTAGTTTGAAAAATAGCAACTTGTATCTTCTTAACAAGCCTGGATCAAGTTTTCTAACAGTTTACCCATAACAGCAACACACTCAACAAATATATTGAACAATATCAAGAAACATACACTTAATTAATGACTAATGGAAACATTATACAGCTTTACTAACATATCATATATTTATATATAATTGTCAGAAAGAGCTTCCAAGGCGAAGCTCGGTTGGTTCCAAGGTGGCGTGTTTGGGTTTTGAGATAAAGATGCCACAAACCTTATGCCATACTTTATTCAGGAACCCGAAATATGTGATTCTCCATATTCTATTCACTGCCAATGGTCCAACCACCACCCAGAATCCAAAGAAGAATCCAACCACCAAACACACTACCAACACCCAATCAACTTCATTTCCTTCATCCCTGTTTTCTTCGTCCTTTGTCCCATCAACATGAGCTAATGATCCACATAGATTCTCAAGAGGAGGCCCACAGAGCCTGTTGCCAATGAAGCTGGACTGATTGAAGCTCTGAATCTGAGTGCTTGTTGGGATTCTTCCTGTCAAGCTGTTGTAAGATACGTTTAACCAATTCAAGAAAGTCAAACTCGAGATTCTCCAAGGAATTCCTCCCTGAAGCAAGTTGGAAGACAAATCCAAAGATTCAAGCAATCGCATGCCTCCAACATTCTCTGGAATCCTTCCTGTCAACTGATTTCCAGAAAGATTCAAATAACGCAATCCCACAAGGTCCATCAACTCATCAGGAATGTTCCCAGAAAATCTGTTTCTTGAAAGATCTAGGGTTGTCACCAAATAAAGAATTGTGCTATATGAACTCTCTCTTCCCTTCGTCACCAAAGATGCACTTCCTAGAACTTGATTTTGGTCGAATTCGTCATAAAGAATGATAGAGGTTGAGCTTTCTTTTCCAGACATTATGGTGAAGTCGTTGAAACATGTTGGTATGCTCCCCGAAAGATTGTTGTCAGCAAGGTCTAAGATTTGAACTGAAGTGAGATGACAGAGTTCATTAGGAAACTTTCCATCCAACATGTTTGAACGAAGGCTTAGAAGTTTCAACCTTGTAGCTTTCCCCCACTTTGGGGTGAGTGTAATTCCAGTGAGTTTGTTGTCAGCAAGATCAATGATTAACAAGCTCTTTGAACTCATCACAGACACAGGTATCTTTCCAGAAAGATTGTTCCTGCGTATGTTTAATGATCTAAGAAAAGGTACTTCTCCCATAGATCTTGGGATTCCACCCGATAATCTATTGTTTTCCAAATTTAAGACATATAAAGAATCCCAGTTCACCCAGCAATTTGGAATAACACCTGAAAGGTTATTGTTTGCAAGATTAAGAACTTTTAGCTGTCTTGATTCCTGGATCTTTGGACACAAGAATTGCTGTAGAGACCCTGAAAGATGATTCGTTGAAAGATCAAGAAAATCGATGTCGGGTCTGTTGAAGGAGCTAGGTAATGGACCACTGAATGAGTTGTCGCTTAGATCTACTACTGCATTTGTAGCAAGGAATTCAAGATCTTGTGTCAACTTTCCTTGGATTCTGTTGTGGGAGATGTTTAAGAATCCTATGCCTGAAAATGTACTCCAAAACCAATCTGGCATGACGTCTGAAATGTTTGTATTTGATATATCTAACTCGGTCAAGTTTCTCTGAAACTGAAGCCATGAAGGAAAATGAGGGCCTAAATTCCAAGACCCAATTCTCAACACATCTAGTTGGAAAGAGGGAACCCAATCTTCATCAACATTTGGTTGCAACTGCAGTGTCAACTTGTTATTCTCACCCCTTAAAGTTTTCAATGCTGTAAGATTTGTCAACTGATTTGAGTTGACTGAACCATTCAACAGATTGTTATACACATTCAAAAAAGTCAATCTCGAAAGGTTACCTAAGCTTTCAGGAAGACTTCCGATTAATAGGTTGTTTGAAAGGTCTAACCTATCCAAAAACGAAAGTTTTCCTATTGAATTTGGGATTTGACCAGTGATTGAGTTGGCGTTAAGTATTAACGTCTTCAGATTTGGCAATGTTCCTACAGACTCTGGGATTTGACCGGTTAGAAAGTTGAATCCAAGATCAAAGGTGATCAGATTCTTTAGAACTCCAAGTTTTTCAGGTATATAGCCAACAAGGTAATTACCCCAGAATCCTATAGACTCAAGCTTAGATGATTTACATTCGCACAAGTTTTGAAGAAGCTCGGTTATACTTCCGTACAAATGGTTAGACTGAAGAGCTATGGACCTTAAGTTACACAGATTAACCAATGAATTAGGTAACGACTCATTGATTTTATTGTTTGACAAGTCAAGGCTAACAAGAGAACTCATGTTCTGAAGGTCATGGAGGATTGGACGTGTCAGATAGCAACTACTGATATCTAGCGAAACAAGATTTGTTAGGCTCGATACCCCCTTCAGCAGTGACGAATGGTTCATAGCATCATTACCAGAAACATGAAGAACCCTAAGGAATGTCAATTTCTGAAAACCAACACCGAATCCAACTGGGACCAGATTATGGAAGAAACAGTTGGTGAGATCGAGGGAAACTAGGCTAGTTAAGTTGAAAATCCAGAGAGGCATAAAACTGGTATCGAAGGTATTGTAGGAAAGATCGAGGATGGAAAGTGATGTAAAATTAACAGTATTTATGTTACGAGGGATTTGTGGAAGTGAGCAGGAAGACAAACGTAATTCTAACAAAGAAGGAAGAGTGTTCATCACCTGTAGCCACTCATCTTCACTGCTGAGATCATATCCTGTCAAATCAAGGTGCTGCAACATACGAAGAGGAGACAGCCACTTTAGATTCTTTAAAGGAAAATTGCTCTGCCATAACCCGAATCTGAGATCAAGAACACGCAACATGGTCAGATTCCCTAGATTGTGAGGGATCTGTCCATCGAATTGAGACATTGAGAGATTAAGATATCTGAGACTCCTCATGGACGCAATGAAACCAGGAATTGGGATCCCTCCAAAATCATTGCAGCTTAAGTCCAAATAGTTAAGCTGCTTCAACGACAGCAAGGAAGGATTTATATTCCCACCCAACATCTGTTTCGATGCTGCATCGAGTTCAGCATCAGTGTCATAAGAACCGTGACAATGACCATGGAGCCCATCAGCAGGCCCACCAAGGCGAATCTCTTGAACATGACCCGTAATGTTATTGCAAACCACACCAGCCCATTTGCAGCAGTCGTTGTTGTAGCCGATACTCCAAGAAGAGAGCCTGTTGGCAGCATCTATCAGATCAGTTTTGAACTGCAGAAGAGCTACTCTCTCACTCTGGATGCATAGAACATGATCCGAGTCTTCATTGCATAGGTAACAACAGCATAGTGCTAAGACAATCAAAAATTGAAGGAGACGAGAAGAAGAAGCAGAAGAAAGAAGTAAGAAAGATTTCATATCAGTATGCATGCAATGGAAATATTCAATCGCTGACTTATGGTAAGTGAATGCATGTAGTTCAGTTAGATGGTTATATATACATTCAAATTCAGCGAAGGAAGAGAATTAATTAGCCGTGAATCTTTTTTCAAGTCTTGCATCCACACTGATTGTGTATTCTCCATCTCAAACTCCGTACGTACCCCACTTGAGGAAGTGACATAAAGTTAGTCTACGAGGTCGACTAGGTAGTCCTATATATGACCAAAAATGAAAAATGGGTCCTCCATCTCATTTCATGATTATGCATGCATAGTTGCATACTGATGAACTCGTATCATGGGATGGTCCACGAAGTCATTCTCCATCTTATCTGTTTGTTGTTGTTGGAGAGCGAGGGCATGTAGTACTACTTACTCTGTAGGAGGTTGATGGACAAAAAAGTTTTGAATTAAAATTAGGAATCAACATTCCACTGTGGAAGACTTTTGCAAATGGACAAAAGGTTTGACAAGCAGCAGGAGTCGACGGGTGGATGACAAAGTCTAAGGTATCATCGGATACTTTTATACTTTTGGCCTAACAGGTCCACTACAATTAATTTGTTTCCACAAGAAAATATATGGTTTTTTTTTTTTTATTCTTTTAGAATGTGACATGTAATTTTTTATTTGAGATTTATTTATTTTTTACAAGAAATATAAGGAGTTTTTGCTAATAATTAGAATCTGTCAATTGCATTTTGAGGATTAGAAATCCGATTCAATTGAAACTTGTCACGTACACATTTTGTTCAATTGAATCAGAGGTAAGGGCGGAAGATGCAACCTTGTCCCGTTTGGCCTCGTAGACATTCCCTACTTCAAATTCCTTAAAAATTAATCAAAACTCCATAATAATTTGATTTTTTTTTATTATGCCCACCCCTAGATCTCTTGGCCAAAAAATTCTAAAATTCTACCATACCATGGATTTAGAAAACTTGTGGAGCATCATTTCCACTAAAAAGGAAACTTCCCTTCCACTACCACTACCTCCAATTTGACCATAGAGGAGACTTTTTGGTTCTTCAACCCACAAAAACGAATTTTCTAAAAGCGGGATCCATATATTGATTATATTCCCACAACCCCACCAAATTTCAACAAATTAAATTTAATCAAACATTTAATGATTATAAACTCTAATATACTCCTATATTATTACAGTCATTATAAAGCGACCTGCTTTATTTATTAAAAGAGTAAATTACACGAATGGTCCCTATGGTTTATGGTAATTTGCACGTTTGGTCCCTAACTTATTTTTTTAACTCGGACGGTCCTTACTCTTTTTTTTTGTTATGCCCTTGGTCCCTATAGCTGTTTTTGTTACACGTTTGGTCTCTGTCTTACCTAAAAAATGTATTATTTAAATAGAGAAAAAATGACAGGATAGGTAAGGTAAGGTGAAGGGTTGAGGTTGGGGTGTGTTTGTTTAAATAAATTAAGAAAAATCAAAGGAAAAATAGTCTTTTTACGTAAGACAGGGACCAAGCGCGTAACAAAAACAAACAATAAGGACCTTCCGAGTTAAAAAAATAAGTTAGGGACCAAATAGGCAAATTATCCTAAACCATAGGGACCATTCGTGTAATTTACTCTTATTAAAAAAACTCGTTGAGGCAAAAAAAAAAAAAAAGTTCTACCGATCAAACATCTCAAATATTTGTTATGTTCAAACATGATCTATACGTTACCGTAACATAGAATGAAATTAAAAAGAAATATGCTTCAAACTTGTAAAATCATTGAGGTAGAAATAAAGCACATGTAAATAAAAAGAAAACAAAACACAAATGATGGTGTGGAAATCCTTTGTCTGGAAAACCACAAGGTACACAAGTATCTTTAAATATTATTAAAAGAGAAACTTTATGACATCATCTTAAATAATCTGGACTCTTGATTGTATTTCAATCTTATTTTTTCCACCATTTGATCAAATTGTTGACATCATCTTCCTCATATGGATGTATTTAATTCCAATAAATGATTTCCAATCGTCCAACAATAACTTACATTCGTTGAAATTGAATGTATTTAATTCCAATAAAAGTTTTCCATATTTAAAATCTTGAATTTCCGATTATGAAGAATTTAATATGGTCAATTTTAAAAGCATAATACTAACAAACATTTCAATCAAGGCATTAATATCAACCATTAATATAAATCCGTTTATATTAGTAAACCATTAATATAAAATATATTTTTATTAGGAAATCATTAATACCGAAAAATCATATTCAAATTATCACATACATATACGATTTATCCTTGAATCTGCGGCTCACACTTATTTCCAATCGTTTCTTTTCTTCAAACATTCTCCTACAATATCATTATTATTGCTTATAACTTACATCATAATTCTCTGCTTCAAACATTCGCTCTTGTGCACTAGAAGGTCAGTACCTTCTTTCGCTTTTTATATTTTTTTCGATTATTTTTTTTTGTTCCTATATCAAATATATGTATTCATATATTTCGATTTTCTTTGTCACAAATTAAGTGAAATCAGTTGACTATTTTTGTGAAACTTTTCAAATAAACAGGAAAATATATCACATACCTTTAACAAAACAGAAGTTAACTATCTTGGGAATTGACATTAATTATGAAAATGTTACTTTTATATATTAGAGATGATTATGAGTTTTTTTTTTAAAATTTTTATGTCATAAGAATCTGGTTAATTTTGGCATTATTTTAAAATATCATTGAAATTATTATTTTTTGTATATCATATCAACCTACTTTTTTATCTCTATATAGTAACAATAAAATTTATAAATTTACACAACAAATATACATATTTCGAATTTTGTAATATTATTATACCTTACAAAATACAACTCCCTCCAAAATAATTTTCGCCAGTAATTTTATCCATAATTTCACCAAATTTAAATTTATATTTTCTTTATATAAACTTTTTTAATGATCCTGATTTTTTTCCTCCAAAATTATATCAAGCATTTACGTCTTAGATAATGTTGCCCCATTATAATTATTACTTTCCAAAAATATATCCGTTTAATGAGGAATTTGATATAATGAAGGAAGTAAATGTTAATTAAAATAAGATATATTCCATAATTATTACACAGGTTTATTAAAAAAAATTAATATCAAGGTGTAAACATTAAGCATTTTTAAAGTGAAATTTAAGAATACATACAAACGATGATGTTGTACAATGAAATATAAAATTGAATAGACTGAAAAAAACTATTAAGGCAGTCAATCTTGAAAATAATATAGTTATGAAAAATTATAAAGTAAGATAAAAATTATAACATATTAGGAGATTTGTAAAAAGTACAATTAGTAAAAGCGTTACGGTTATTAGAAAAAATAAGACCCTTAAGATTAGTAAAAATACAATATATAAACTAAATTATCACAATAGTAATGAAATGTCATTATTTGATATTTCATATAATTGAAAAATATACCAAATTACATTGATGATATACTAAAATTATTCAAAGTTGCACCAAAACTAATACAAAGTTTTTGCGAACACCAAATAAATAAGAACAAACATAAAAACTAGCATTTATATTGATAATCAATTTAAAATAAACCAATCATGATTTACGAAAGAATCTCCATTGATGATATACTAAAATTAAATTCATATAACATTTAACTTTCTATAAATTATATTATATAATTTTATTTGAATAAATGAAATAGTTGTCAATATTTAATGCAGTGGAAAAAACGGTATATTGGTTGTCAATATATATTTAAATTAGGTAACATTATTATGGAAGGAACGTCTAATTAAAATGCTTATAATTATATAACAATATCATAATTATATGAGACGAGAAAGGCCGTTCAACTAATAAAACAAAAAATATTGTCTACAAAGAGATCATTCAATGGTTATAGATATTTATCGTTTTCAATGTATTTTCTACACATTTCAATAATACCAATAACCATATATATATATATATATATATATATATATATATATATATATTTGTAATCATTATGCAATATTTGTAGACGATTATATGTTTTTTTTATACGTTTCCCGCGTTTAACGCGGGCTATAATCTAGTATATATTAAAATCAATGATGGATAGGAGAGAAGTTACAAATGATGGGGATAGATAGATTTTAGGTTGCATAAATGAAAAATGTCATATCTATAGATGATTATATGTTTTTTTACTATCTATTGTGTGCTTGTAGGATTGCTAAAGGTTTAATTAATGTTCATTATATCTTTAACATGTAATATGCATTAATTATTTTCTTAAAATAACTAAAATGATTGGTCCAAAATCAAACTTACATGTACACAATAGATAGTTAGAACAAAATAACCTAACCATATATATATATATATATATATATATATATATATATATATATATATATATATATCCCTATTCTAATAAATGAATAGGTTTATTCTCATATTGACAAGTGTCATTATATTATAATTCCTCATTAATATTATATGTCCTGTATCATGCCACTTGTCAACATATTTGTAGCACCTGGTTCCTGGTACGTAAAATTTATCTAAGTATTTTACATTTTTAGATTTGGACTCGGCGAGTTGTAGGCCCGACTCGCCGAGTGGAGACGGGTTTGGGAGCACCCTATTTAAACCCTCTTATCCGCCCCCAAGCTCGCCCCCTTCACCCTCAAAGCTCTCTACTTCGTTCAAGCCTTGTTCCTTGTGAGATTGAAGCATTTTTGTGTGTTTTCTGGAAGATTTGGAGAGGGAAGGATAGTAGATCAAGAAGAGAAGAAGGAGGCCAGGCATCTTTGTGTTATCTTAGTGATTTCCTTGAGGTATAACTCAGTTTCCCTCTGTTTTCATGCTTATTGTCCCTTGTAGCTCCATGAAAGTCCTTCTTGAGCCTTTCCCCAAGCTTGTTTGTGTATTAGGGTTTGTAATAAGTTGTTTAGCCTCTAGATCTAGGCATGATTGAGCTCTAGGAGCTTGGATCTACTGCCTTTATGGAGCCATATTGCATGAAAGCCCTAGATCTACTCTTTTAGTGTATTTTGAGCCCTAAAACCTTCATTGGTGTTTATTTACACGTAAAGTTGGAAACTTTACGTGTTAACCAGTCCCTGGAAACCCAGATCTATGTATGGTATGAGTTGGATTCAAGTAGAATCGTGTGTATAGTATTTGCATGTGGCAGACTCGGCGAATCGTTCATCTGACTCGGCGAGTCGAGTCGCGAGTCCCCGAGTTTTCCCCTCTTCGTGTTTACGGAGTGAAGTAATGAGTCATGGGGTGTGACTCAGTGAGTCGGAAGCCAAACTCACCCATGAAGAAACTCGGCGAGTCAATGCCCTGACTCGGCGAGTCCAAGGCAATCTTCTTGCCTCAAGAACAGACTCGGCGAGTTGTTCATACAACTCGGCGAGTCCCAGCATAGAGTGTTCTTCGAATGAAGACGAACTCGACGAGTTGTTCATACAACTCGGCGAGTAGGATGAAGGATGTTTGGACACCAGTTTAGAAGGAAAACTCGTCGAGTCAATGCTAAACTCGACGAGTAGAGTCGGGTCAATGGTCAGACAAAAGGATAGGGACTCGGCGAGTTGGCAGGCCAACTCGGCGAGTTGGGTCAACTGAAAGTTGATTTTGACTTTGACCCTTGGCTTAGTTAGGGGTAAATGGTCATTTTACCCTGAGGTCGATTAGCAACATTTGACTGAGTGTTTTGTGGGGATTATAGCCGGAGGATTTCCGGGGCAGCAGCAGCAGGAGACAGTCAGTTCCCACGCAGATCAGCAGCTACTTTGAGGTGAGTTACCTTCCAGTAGCGGTGGGTCTATGACCACAATGCCGACCCACCAGTAGGGTTGTATGATAGATGTTTGTCTCTGTGATATTCATCTAGGTTGCTACTACATGTGATATGTTATTGTGCTAGTATGATATGATGTTATGTGCTAGTGACAGTAGGGGGGAGATAGTCCCCCAGAACACCGGTCGATAGGGCCGAAGGGGCGGTTATGCCCGGCCATGCTACATAGTTTGAGATATATGTGTTATGTGGTAGTGGTAGGGGTGAAATAGTCCTCAGTATCCGGTCGAGAGGACCGAAGGGGAGGCAAGCTCCTAGATATACTGGTCAGTATCCGGTCGAGAGGACCGAAGGGGAGACCAGCACCCAGATATGCTAGTCAGTGTCCAGTCGAGAGGACCGAAGGGGAGGCAAGCTCCCAGATATACTGATCAGTATCCGGTCGATAGGACCGAAGGGGTAGGTCGGGCACCCAGATATGCCCGACAATATTTGTATGTTATGTGATTGTATGGTATGTGGTATGTTAGGGGAACTCACTAAGTTTCGTGCTTACAGTTTTCAGTTTTGATTTCAGGTACCTCTTCTTCGAAGGGGAAGGAGCTGGCGCGATAGTGGCCCATCACACACACGCCTTGTATTCCGCACTATGAGACCCTCCTGGAAATTTGTACTCTGACTTTATTATGTTTTTATGAAATGTTTTTCAAGACATATGATAACTTTTATGAAATGATATGATCAGTGAACATTTTATTTTTAAGGTTCGCTAAGAATATGTTTTAAAAATAAAATTTTTGGCTCGTATTTTTGGGATGTTACAATATTAATTATCCATTTTAAATTTTAAATTTTAATTTTTTTTACTTTAATTATATTAAATTAATAACATTAGATTAAAAAAAAATTAAATTAATACAGATTATAAGGTGATATAACTTTACGTATTTATTTAAATCAACGATTATAATTTTATATAACTAAAAAAAATATCTCTTGAGTAATAATTTATTTAAAATAATTGATTAATAATTTTGATTTTTTAATATGAAAGATTAATTAATTTTATAACCGTGGTTCTTACAGGTAGGGCTGACAATTTTCGACACGACACGAAATAAATGGGTTTGGGTTGAGTTTTTCAACCCACCAACCCGCTAACCCGCCAACCCGTTTATTAAACGGGTCATATATGGGTTTCTCAAAAAATAAACGAGTTGACCCGCCAACCCGTTATATTCTTAATAAAAAAATTATTTTATTTTTAAATGTATTTATGTATCAAGTATTAATATTTAATAAATATTACAAAAATATATCATTTATTCATAGACCATTTGATTGTTTTGACATTATGACTCGTGGTGAATAGTCTAATGTCATAAGTCGTAACCTATAAGGCTAAATTTGTAACATGTTTCTATGAATGTTTTTAATTTTCATTTGGATGTTTAAGACTTAAATATGTAAAATTCGGACCCATGAACCCAAATCTGACCCACGAACCCGCCAACTTGTGAACTCGTTTAAATAAATGGGTTGGTGGGTCATATATGGGTTTATGTTCCAAACCTGCCAACCCGTGACCTGTATATTTAAATGGGTCGTGTTTGGGTTGGCATATTTTGACCCGCCAACCCGCGACACGCCAACCCGAACACGACACGATTGCCAGGCCTACTTACGGGTTATAAACTAATATATATATATATATATATATATATATATATATATATATATAATAGTCGTTTACCCACGCCAAGCGACGAGTGCGAATCAATTGGTTTGATTATAAAAGTCACAATTGAAGCATAGCATAGCAGATTTTTCTGAATAAGCAATTGAAACATAGAAAGTTTATTGAGATGCAATGATTTTCATACATGACTGATATTCCGTCAACATGTAAACCATTTCTTCATAACTTCCGTTGTTAATTTAAACAACATTAAAACATTCAGATTCCTTATTAGTCATTAATCTAAAATCTTTCTCTAATTTGTTTTTTAATTAATGCATTTAAAGATTAAACTATTCATCAGCTTACATTATATAACAATAGTGATAATTGTAAAAAAAAATTAAAATTTATTTTTATTTTATGGATAAGCTGCAGACTTATAGTAAAAAGATCTTGAATTATGGCTCATATGAAAATGATGACAAAAGTCATATTGCCACCAAGTTTACTAACATTATAGTTAAAATATACAAGTATCATGGCTAAAACAAAAAAAATAAAGAATGCAACTAATAATTTTACAAATAAGAACATAGCTAAAACAAAAGATAATCAATTCACAAAAAAAACACAAAAAAAAAACAAGAATGCAACTAATAGTCGTAGGTAAAATCTTCAACAGATGGGACAAAAAAAATGAAAAAATACATCTGAAAATAAATAAATAGAACCAGAAACTAACAATTTGATGGAAACCAAAATAAATCAATTTGACCATCAAATGTCAAATAAAGGGTCTACTGATACTTGTTGCTTTCAGGGAACTATTGCTTCAAATCTGGTCTCAACTTTGACATATTTTCCCCTGATGCCACTCCCCCTGACATATTTGACAAATGTTATACTTGAGCTATTGTCCAATCAACTCTCTTGTAATGGTACCACAATTTCATATATCTCAAATTATAAAATTGTTTGAGTCATATTATGCTACATACACGATTATAACTCAGTAAAGTAGGCAATATATGTTGATCTGTTTATTGTATCATTCACACATATCCACACTAACACATAACCATACACACACGTATATAATTATAGCATTGTACTTTCAAAGTACAATGCTTAAATAAGGAAAAAAAGGTTCATAGAAATAAAAGTAAGAAGCGATATTATAGAAAAATGTTACCCTTTTTTAACCGTTTCATAAAACAAATTTTATTGTTATTCGGTTATAAAAAGGGGAAAATATAGAAAAAGCACAATAGATGTTCTCTATTACCGGGTTTAGCCACTTAACTCTTTTTCTTTGAATGCTTTTTTTCACATTAAAAAAAAAAGAAACTTTTTTCCCAATACATGAAAGCATAAATTTGTTTTACCCTTTCATTGTAAGAAATAGAAAATATTAGTTATTGTTGTCCGTTTTAAGCAATAAAAACAAAAGATTTAATAGCCATTAAGGAGATTTATACCTCTGCATATTGAATAAGGTTATGTATAGTTCTTGTTGTCATTGGTTGTTCCTAACCTGTTATCACAACAACTGCATTATAAGAATATTCATGCATATTTTTCATACAATTCCACAAAAAAATCAAACAAAAATTAAATATAAGTGAAGCAAAGTCCAAGTAAAAGCTATACCTTAGCTCACATCATTAATGAATAGTAAATCAAGAAAAGCAATCTCTATCCTAGGATGAATAGCAAATTAACCGGATCACCTTATATCTATCTCAATGTGTGTTCCTACGAAATAGGAATAGTTAGTCTGATGTGATATCCCTCCCCCCTCTCTTGAGTTTTTTAATTTTCATCCTTACACATACTCTTTCATTAAACTTATGGGTGTTGTAAGTTGTAACCCATATCATATCATATATGCAAATAAACACACATAAAGAACTGTCCCACAAAGGAGTCTCATCTTGATTAAGCACCTACATGTCCAGGTGATATTATTAGCTCATAAATATTTTTCAAATTCTTATTATAATATAGAACGGAAAAATCATAAAGAGCTAACAATGAGAACACATAGAGAATTAGAAGTTGAAGTTACAACAGTGCTTAATTTTTCGTTTACAAAGAAGTAAAAGTATCATTTTTCAAAATTATAAAAAATGACAAAATAAAATAAAAGTTCAATGACATGGAGATGACATAACAAGCGAAGCAGGGGAAGAAAGGTGTGGTGATGATGGTGGTTGGACATTTTAACAAAGTTCAAGCTAGATCCTTAGATCAGATATCATTCAAATTCAAATTTGAATTAAATTGTGGTTGGGCATTTTAACAAACACCTTAGTTGCTTATCAGAAAAAGCACTATATCGTTTCCTTTTGTTAATTCAAACTTTCATAGTTCACTGGACAAACATCATCAATTGAGATTGTGAGTTCATATCATACAAGAAGTCGTAATAAAAAAGCTAATGAAAATAAGACACTGATGGATCCATGAAATCTGGAATCAAAGGAGTGACAACCTATCAAAAGGTTGGTTTTGACCATTCCAAGTGCTACCTGTATCGACAAAGGCTACATAGTAAATACATAATCTTAGAACATGAATATGAAACATAGTGTATCATAGTATTGCATGCCTATTACTTACCTTCTTTGAGGGCTCATGGATTTCCAATGATATATTCTTCAACAAATCAACAACTTCTATAACAGGATAAGTTGAATAAGTTAAAGAGATACACTTCGTTTGCCAATTAATTATGAAGTATAAACATTTGATAGAGAATAGTAAATCCACATACACAAACAAATAAATCATATCACTAAAGCCCTAATGTTACCCCACATTTACACGGTGGTCATCTTCATATATGATTTTCATTGAGTTAAAATCATCTGATACATAAAACCAATTCTCTGTTGAATAGGATACCCAAAAATTGCATAAATTTATAACATGGAAGTACAAAAATGATGGTTTTTGTAGAAAACATACCTTGTAACTGCGAGAGAGATCAAACCTACCGATGCTGATGAATAAAAACCCTAAACTGGGAAATCCTAATTGAAGAGAACACGGGAATAATAAAAGGCGAGAAGAGATGGTGTACGAGTCAAGCATGAAATCAGAAATTTTGTAACGACCCAATTTTCATGACCAAAAATTTCGTTTTTAAAAACATTACTTTAGAAAATATTAAAAGCTAAAAACATTGTCTGATCAACTTATAACACAAGTGAACCATGTCTAAAAGCCAATTCATACATTCAATCAAAATATCAGAGTACAAATCCCAGTGAAGCTCGTAAATGCGGAAATCGGAGAGTGTGTGTGTGACGTGCTGCTACCGCGCCGGCTCCTTTCCCCTAGCTAAGGAGGTACCTGAAACCAAAACTGAAAACTGTAAGCACAAAGCTTAGTGAGTTCCCCCATCGTACCACATACCATACAAACACGTAACATACATACTGCCAGGCTATTCTGGGGTGCCTGACTACCCGGTACGACCGTTCTGGGGTGCCGTCCTACCCGTGTCAAGCCATTCTGGGGTGCTGACTACCCGTCGGTCCTAACAACCGACCACAGGGACTGGTCCCCTCATACTACCTCTATCGTATATAACATAATAAGCCAGCATGCAAACATATCATCATATACTGTCAGACGTATCTGGGGTGTCTGACTACCCGTCGGTCCTAACAACCGAACTCGGCTACTATCACGTACAACGTATCATGCTAGCATATAACATATCAGGTAGTAGTAAACCTAGATGATATCACAAAGACAATCATCTACCATACGTCTCCTACTGGTGGGTCGACGTTGTGGCCTTAGACCCACCGCTACTGGAAGGTAACTCACCTCGAAGTAGCTGCTGATCTGATCGGAAACTGACTGCCTACTGCTGCTGCTGCTGCTCCGGAAATCCTCCGGCTGCAATTTCCACAATATACCCAATCAAACACTACTCGCTGACCTTTGGGTAAAAAGACCATCTTACCCCTGACCATGCCCTAAGTCAAAGTCAGAGTCAACTTTCAGTTGACCCGACTCGCCGAGTTGGATTCCCAACTCGCCGAGTCCTTATCCTAACGGCTGCCCTGAATCCCGATCCTACCCGTCGAGTTAGGCAACGACTCGACGGGTTCACCTTCTTAACCAATATTCAAGTCCTTCGTCCTACTCGCCGAGTCGTATGAACAACTCGTCGAGTTCATCTTCATCCGATGAACACACATGCTAAGACTCGCCGAGTTGTATGAACAACTCGTCGAGTCTGTTCTTGATCTAAGGAGATTGCCTTGAACTCGCCGAGTCAGGGCATTGACTCGTCGAGTACCTCCATAGATGAGTTAAGCTTCCGACTCACTGAGCCACACCCCGTGACTCACTGCTCGCTCGACACTACGAAAAGGGGACCTGCTGAATCCTCTCGGTCGTCTTGAGCACCACTTCGGTGCTCCCCATGACTCTCTGGCCAACCTCACCCCAGCATATCGGGGTCCTGCACCTTCGTCCGTACAGCATCTCGAAGGGAGGGCGGTCGATACTCGCGTGATAGCTGTTGTTGTAGGAGAACTCGGCCAGGGGAAGATAGGTATCCCAGCTACCACCGAAGTCCAGCACGCACGCCCGCAGCATATCCTCTAGAGTCTGGATGGCCCCCTCGCTCTGCCCATCCGTCTGCAGGTGAAAGGCAGTGCTAAAATGCAGACGAGTGCCCAACTCGTCATGGAATCTCTTCCAAAATCTGGAAGTAAAACGCACATCCCTGTCCGAGATCACCGATACTGGCACCCCATGCCGTGCCACAATCTCCCTGATGTAGATGTCGGCCAATTTCTCAGCCGATATGCTCTCCTGAATCGGGATAAAGTGAGCACTCTTGGTCAATCTATCCACGATGACCCAAATCGTATCCACCCTACGTGCAGTCCTGGGAAGCTTCGTGATAAAATCCATCGTGATATCTTCCCATTTCCACAGTGGAACATCCAACGGCTGCATCTTGCCATGCGGTCTCTGATGTTCGGCCTTGACCTTCCTGCAGGTCAAACATCGCTCGACATACCATGCCACATCCCGCTTCATGCAGGGCCACCAATAGTCTAGACGAAGATCCCTATACATCTTCGTCGCCCTGGGATGAATGGAGAATCGGGACTTGTGCGCCTCCTCCATCAAAATCTGGCGCACGCCTCCGTGATACGGCACCCACACCCTGCGGTGTAGTGTCAAAAGCCCTCGGCTATCATAATCAAAGGAGGAAACCTGACCCACCACATGCTCGCTCTTCCGATGCTCCTCCTTGATAGCCTCCTGTTGAGCCTCCCGAATCTGCTCCAACAGGGGAGTCACCACGGTCATCCTCATGCAAATGTCCCTGATCGGCGCCGCCTTGCGGCTAAGCGCATCGGCCACCACATTGGCCTTCCCCGGGTGGTAAAGGATCTCACAATCATAATCCTTCACCACGTCCAACCATCGACGCTGCCTCATGTTCAGATTCGGTTGATCCATGAGGTACCTCAAACTCTTGTGGTCCGTGTAGATGGTACATCGAACCCCGTAGAGGTAATGCCGCCAAATCTTGAGGGCAAAGACCACCGCCCCCAACTCCAAATCGTGCGTCGGGTAGTTCGCCTCGTGAGGCTTGAGCTACCTCGAAGTGTAGGCAATGACATGCCCCCTCTGCATCAGCACCGCGCCCAACCCAGAAATGGACGCATCACAATAAACTACAAAATCCTCCACGCCCTCTGGCAGGGCTAGGATCGGCACCTCGCACAATCTCTGCCTCAGTGTCTCAAATGCAGCCTGCTGCTAGGGCCCCCACCGAAAGACCACGGCTTTCTTCGTCAGCCGCGTCAGGGGCACGGCTATCTTGGAGAAATCCTGAATAAATCTTCGATAGTAGCCTGCCAATCCCAGGAAACTCCGAATCTCAGATGGAGACTTCGGGACCTCCCATCTCATCACGGCCTCGACCTTGGCCGGATCAACCAGAATCCCGTGCTGGTTGACGAGGTGTCCAAGGAATTGCACCTCGCGCAACCAAAACTCACACTTGGAGAACTTGGCATACAAGCTCTCCTTCCTCAGGGTCTCTAACACCTCTCTCAGATGCTCCTCATGTTCCTCCCGAGTCTTGGAATAAACCAAGATATCATCGATAAAGACTATCATAGACCGGTCCAGCATCGGTCTGCACACACGGTTCATGAGGTCCATGAACGCGGCAGGAGCATTGGTGAGCCCAAACGGCATCACCACGAACTCATAATGGCCATAGCACGTCCGAAACGTGGTCTTCTGCATATCCTCCTCCCTGACCCTCATCTGATGATAACCTGAACGCAAATCTATCTTGGAGAACCAAGATGCTCCCTGAAGCTGGTCAAAGAGGTCATCAATCCTCGGAAGCGGGTAACGGTTCTTCACCGTTACTTTGTTCAACTCCCGATAATCTATACACATCCGATGCGACCCGTCCTTCTTCTTCACAAACAGGATCGGGGCTCCCCATGGCGAACTGCTCGGACGAATGAACCCCTTGTCTAGCAGCTCCTGCAGCTGCGTAGACAACTCCTGCATCTCAGGAGGAGCCAACCGATACGGTGCCTTGGCTATCGGAGCCGCACCAGGGACAAGGTCGATCCTGAACTCCACCTGTCGCTCCGGAGGTATCCCAGGAAGCTCCTCTGGGAAAACGTCTGCAAAGTCCCGGACCACCGGAACCTTGCTCACTGTCGCCTTACCCGTCTCCCGGGTATCCATCACATACGCGACGTAACCTGCGCATCCCTGCTGAAGGTAGCGCCTAGCTCTCGCTGCTGAACATACAGCGGGTCCATACTGGGGTCTCTCGCCATGAATCACTAACTCTCCCCCGCTTGGGGTCCTGACCCGCACTAGCTGCTGCGCGCAATCTATCACCGCCCCATTAGGGCTCAACCAATCCATGCCAATAATCACCTTGTTCCCACGCAACGGTATGGGAACCAAGTCTACCAAGTAACGCTCCTCGAACAACCGCAGCACGCAATCTCGGAACACCATCGATGCTCGCACCGATCGATCATCAGCAATCTCCACCTCCAAAGGGCAATCTAACTCGCCTGATGACTCATGAAACTTCCTGCTAAGCGCAAGGGAAACGAATGATCGGGACGCACCCGAATCAAATAACACCTGAACTGGGAGGCCGTTCACATGGAACGATCCTAAAGCATACGCATACATACAGAGCACATATCAATAACATAACATTATAAAAATAAGATAGAGGGAAAGAATCATACCCGTCACCACATCGGGTGCGGCGCGTGCCTCCTCGGTAGTCAGCTGAAATGCTCGGCTCCTCACCACTGGAGCCTCTGACTTGCCCTGCCGGCCATCCGTGATCTGCAGGGTCGCTGGAGCTGGCGCCCTCACCGGCGCTGAAACTGTCAACTGGGGGTAATTGGCCTTCTTGTGGCCCCTCTGGTTGCAGTGGAAACACAGCAACTCTGATGTCTGAATAACTGCTGCCGGAGCAGTGCAATCCCTGCTGATGTGCCCGGATTTGCCGCACTTGTAGCAGCCTGATGATCCCATCCTGCACGCCCCCTCGTGCGGCCTGCCGCATTTCCTGCAGCGGCTCGGTCCTGACTGGCCTTTCGGCCTACCATCTGATCCCTTGGGCTTCTTCCCTGAAGCCCCTCCTGCCTGACCCTCCTCCAATTTCCGTTTCCGGATGTGCTCCAAATCTATCTCCATCTCCCTCGCCCTGGCAATCATAGAGTCCAGGGTAGGGCAAGCCGAAAAGCTAACATGCTCCCGGATGTCAGCTCGTAGCATATCATGATAACGAGTCCTCCTCATGTCCTCGTCTCCAGCGTACTGGGGCACCAACAAAGCCCTCTCCCGGAACTTGGCGGTGATCTCCGCCACAGTCTCCGTCGTCTGTCTCATATCCAGAAACTCCCTGGCCAGCTGTTGAAGCTCGACAGCCGGCGCAAACTCTGCCCTGAACCTGGTCACAAAGTCCGACCAGGTCATAGCCTCGATAGCTGAGGCTCCCAACGAGTCACCCACTGACTCCCACCAATCCCGGGCTCGGTCCCGTAAACATCCTGCTGCATACCTCACCTTCGACCCCTCGGGGCAAAAGCTAGTCAACTGGGCAGACTCGATGTCTGCAATCCATCGTCTGGCAGCAATGGGGTCTTTCACCCCATGGAAATCCGGCGCACCACTGCCCCTGAAGTCCTTGAAGGATAGTGTGCGAGATCCCGACTGGCCAGATGCCATATCACTCCTGAATGCCCGAAGGCGATCCTCCATCAACTCCATGATCCCTTCCTTGATCGACCCAAAGAGAATGGGGGTCGACTCAAGGATGCCTCTGGTAATCTCTGACGCGATGAACTCGCGTAGTCTCTCATCAATCGGCTCGGAACCTGATCCCGAACCTGACCCCTCTCCTGAACCGCCATCTACCGGCCTCGATCGAAGTACCACCATTCTACAATACATCACAACAATCATTAGTGATACTGATACTCCCTGAGGGATCACATCTACTTACAAGTTCCCTGGTCTTACCTTGTCCATCCTTGATTCGGGTACGGATCCTCTGCTTTTAGTAGTACGGGCCCATACTACCTTCCACATCTATCCGTACCTTCTTCAAGGAAAGCCTCGACTCCACCATATCCCTTTCACTACTGCTGATTACTGCTATACTCATCCTAGGCTTGCCCTAGGGAAATCTCTAGTTCCACTCTAACCAGTCCTCAGCTGCTGCAGGCCTCCTTGTAATGCCAATTAGCCATTACCCGAATACCATCACATGTGACGAGGCTCAGATAATCCTTCGAGTACCCGACTCGTCCCTACAACGGTTGGACTCAAACAAGAGCTGCGCAGTAGGATCAAGTCCGACACTCTAAGATTATTCAACCCTGATCACATGTGACGTGACGTATTCGCCTAATGGCTAACTCCCATTATTCAGAGTCCCACTTAGCACGAAGCAAGCAGCATTCAGATAAGGCTAACAATCTCAATTAACTCTATCTACTCTCAGGAATTGAGCTAGCATAAGGTGCTAAACTCATACTACCAGGCATAACCTAAGCAGGCTATCCTACTTACTGTTTATTCAACAATTAGCATGCAAGTTCTCATACAACTGGAACACATAAAGCAGGCACATAAGGCATCACTCCTAGATCCTTAGTCCTATTCTAGCATGCTGTTCTACAAAAGCTGATAAACATAACATAAACTTGTATAGGTACTTTGGGGATACTTACTTGAGCTCGGCCGGTCGCGCACATCACACACTTCGTTCTTTCTCAAAATTCTTTTCTAAATTTTAGAAAACATTTTCTTTTAGAAAATCTTTTAATCCCTCGATTTGAGTTCAGACACTCCCAAAGGCGTGTCCGAATCCCTCAAACCAGGGCTCTGATACCAACTTGTAACGACCCAATTTTCATGACCAAAAATTTCGTTTTTAAAAACATTACTTTAGAAAATATTAAAAGCTAAAAACATTGTCTGATCAACTTATAACACAAGTGAACCATGTCTAAAAGTCAATTCATACATTCAATCAAAATATCAGAGTACAAATCCCAGTGAAGCTCGTAAATGCGGAAATCGGAGAGTGTGTGTGTGACGTGCTGCTACCGCGCCGGCTCCTTTCCCCTAGCTAAGGAGGTACCTGAAACCAAAACTGAAAACTGTAAGCACAAAGCTTAGTGAGTTCCCCCATCGTACCACATACCATACAAACATGTAACACACATACTGCCAGGCTATTCTGGGGTGCCTGACTACCCGGTACGGCCGTTCTGGGATGCCGTCCTACCCGTGTCAAGCCATTCTGGGGTGCTGACTACCCATGTCAAGCCATTCTGGGGTGCTGACTACCCGTCGGTCCTAACAACCGACCACAGGGACTGGTCCCCTCATACTACCTCTATCGTATATAACATAATAAGCCAGCATGCAAACATATCATCATATACTGTCAGACGTATCTGGGGTGTCTGACTACCCGTCGGTCCTAACAACCGAACTCGGCTACTATCACGTACAACGTATCATGCTAGCATATAACATATCAGGTAGTAGTAAACCTAGATGATATCACAAAGACAATCATCTACCATACGTCTCCTACTGGTGGGTCGGCGTTGTGGCCTTAGACCCACCGCTACTGGAAGGTAACTCACCTCGAAGTAGCTGTTGATCTGATCGGAAACTGACTGCCTACTGCTGCTGCTGCTGCTCCGGAAATCCTCCGGCTGCAATTTACACAATATACCCAATCAAACACTACTCGCTGACCTTTGGGTAAAAAGACCATCTTACCCCTGACCATGCCCTAAGTCAAAGTCAGAGTCAACTTTCAGTTGACCCGACTCGCCGAGTTGGATTCCCAACTCGCCGAGTCCTTATCCTAACGGCTGCCCTGAATCCCGATCCTACTCGTCGAGTTAGGCAACGACTCGACGGGTTCACCTTCTTAACCAATATTCAAGTCCTTCGTCCTACTCGCCGAGTCGTATGAACAACTCGTCGAGCTCATCTTCATCCGATGAGCACACATGCTAAGACTCGCCGAGTTGTATGAACAACTCGTCGAGTCTGTTCTTGATCTAAGGAGATTGCCTTGAACTCGCCGAGTCAGGGCATTGACTCGTCGAGTACCTCCATAGATGAGTTAAGCTTCCGACTCACTGAGCCACACCCCGTGACTCACTGCTCGCTCGACACTACGAAAAGGGGACAAACTCGGAGACTCGCGAACAGACTCGCCGAGTCACATGAACGACTCGCCGAGTCGTTGCCATGCACTCCTAAAATATACCGATTTGCTTGATTCCAATCCAAGCCATTCATAGATCTGGACTTCTAGGACACGAATCACACGTAAAGTTTCCAACTTTACGTGTGGATATTCATCAATATGGATTTTAGGGCTCAAAATGTCTCAAAAGGGTAGATCTAGGGCTAACAAGCAACATGGGGCCAAAAAGCTAACAGATCTGAGCCCCTGGAGCTCAATCATGCCTAGATCCAAAGGCCAAACGCCTTATTACGACATATAATGCACATACAAACTTGGGGATTTGACCAAGAAAGGCCCAAATGAAATACTAAGCATAGAATCATGGGGAAAACGGGTTATACCTCAAAGGAACTGCTGGAAGAACACAATAATGGCCTGGATGGCTTCCTTTCTTCTGGATCTACTTCCTTCCTCTTTCAAAGCCTTCAAAATCACACAACAAAACTTCAATCTTCAAAGAAAGAGCACAAACGAGGGTTGGGGAGCTCTGGGGAGAGAATGGGGGCTGGCCTGGGGCAGATAAGTCCTTTAAATAGGGTGCAAACCCCTGAAACTTAGGGTTTCATCCAACAGCTGTGACTCGCCGAGTCCAGGATATGGACTCGCCGAGTCGCCAACTTAAACGTGTCCCGGGTCCCGCATCCACTCGGCGAGTCGGACCTATGACTCGCCGAGTCCAAGGCTAAAAGAAAGGAAATACTCAAATATCATTTACGTACCAGGAACCGGGTGCTACAAATTTGATGGTGTGGGTTCACGGAAGTGGTGGTGCGAGGTTGGTCGACAGTTGGAGAAGGGTGTCTGTTGGTTGTCTTCGTTGATAGCAGTGGAAGCTCGATGATAGCGGTGCTTGTTCTTGGTTGACGGTGGTGTTTGGGGTATATGGGCGACTGTTTGGTGATTGGTGCTTCTCGATGAAGTGGTTTCAGGCAGTGGTGGTTGACAGAGGTTGGAGATGGCGTGAGTGGTTGTGATGGTGAAGATCTTGGGTCAATTGATTGTGAAGGGGAGGCTGATGAAATTGGAGGATCGTAAAATATAGGAGGAGAGTTCCAGGATAAAGGAGATATGGTCAAGATTGAGATTAAGGGGAGTTTGGTATTGATCAATCCATTAAATCACGGGTTGTATAAGAACTCAACTCAATACCTTGACTTTTTCAGCTATTGCAATACCTATTCATCTTCTTTGACCACTTCAATTAGAAGATGAGAACGGAGACCAATTCAAAACGTCAAAACGTGCTTAATTCAATAATCTGTTGACCATATAAGATTCAGTGTTTTCTAGTGCATAAACTGATTGTAAATATTGCAGTAAAGCTTGTACCTCTTAAAATTCAGCAAAACAAATGCTTATTAAGGTGTGTGTATATATATATATATATATATATATATATATATATATATGTGTGTGTGTGTGTGTGTGTGTGTTCTTCATCGTAACAAAATAAATCATCAACAAACATCGATGAGAAATTATTATTCGAGATATTCAAATACTTCAAACTCGAAAACTAATTCCATAACCAATTCAGAATGTCATTCAAAATCCTGATGGTGACAAGGTACAAGATGAAGAAATCCGTTTGGTTTTGAAGCCGCCAAGGGAAATTGGGGCCTACCTTAAACCCCATGAATTCACAATTGGCAAGGTTAAAGGAAACAAGACTCCGAAAACTAGAAATCAAGTTAGGTGTCGAGTTAGTACTGAAAATGTTATAAGAAAGATTGAGGATCGAAAGCGAAATAGGATTAATAGTTAAATTAGGCATGATAAAAGGAAGTCCACGATACAATAAATGTAAAGAAACATTAACTATGACTAGCAATACAAATATTGAACCACACTTTATGGAGAAAAGAAAAGTAAGCACCTCTCCATACTTTACTTGCAATTAAAGGACCAACCATAACCCAAAAGCCAAATATAAATCCAAGCACAATGCTGATGATAAATCCCCAGTTCTGTCCATCTGATTCATCATCCTCATTTTGTTCTTCTCCGCTTCCTATGCTTGCATCAGGTGAGGCCCCTTTCTTGTTGCATACAACTGTAAGTGGAGGCCCACAGAGTGTGTTTTCCTTGAAGCTCGATTCATTTAAGCTTTGAAGCTGAGTACTTGTTGGGATTTCTCCCGTCAGTTTGTTGGAAGACAAGTTCAACCAATTTAAGGCTGACAACCTCGACATGCTCCAAGGAATCCTCCCATCAAGCTGGTTCATGGACAAATCAAGAGATTCAAGTAATGTCATTTCACCCATCTCCTCTGGAATTCTTCCTGTTAATTCATTTCCTGACAAATTCAACCAACGCAAACCTACAAGCCCCATAAGTTCTCGTGGAATGGGTCCAGAAAACTTATTACCTGAAAGATCCAAAGTTGTTACCAGATATAAAATGGTGCTATATTTAAACTCTCTTCCTTTAGTCACCAACAATGCACTACCAAGAAATTGATCCTGAAATGGCACGTCATATAGAACAATTGGACTTGAGCCTTGCCTTCCAGACATGATGCTGAAGTTGTAGAAGCATGTCGGAAGGGTTCCTGATAGATTGTTATGAGCAAGATCCAGGATCTGGATTGATGTGAGACGACATAGTTCATCAGGGATTTCACCTTGCAGCTTGTTTGATCTGAGGCTGAGTAGTTTCAACTTTGTTTCTTCTCCATCTATCAACGATGGTATGCTTCCAATGAATTCATTCTCAGCAAGGTCAATAATTTGTAAGCTTTCAGAATTCAATAGAGATGCAGGTAGTTTGCCAGAGAGCTTGTTGTTGCGGATGTTGAATGACAGAAGGGAAAATAAGTTCCCCACAGATTCTGGAATTTCACCAGAAAACTTATTGTTCTCAAAGTTTACAACTGATAAAGCTTGCCAATTCATCCAACAATCCGGAATAACACCCGACATGTTGTTATTGGCTAGATCAAGAACTTGTAGGGGTCTGTCTTTTTCCAAACTAGGACACAAGAACTGCTCAATGGAGCCTGAAAGATTATTGTTTGATACATCTAGAAAAACAAAGTCAGCTTCACTGAAATTTCCAGGTAATGGACCTTGAAAATAGTTGTCACTTAGATCAACGATTGCATTTGGTGCAAGGATGCTAAGATCTCCTTTCAGAATCCCACGGATACTATTTTGAGATATATTCAAGAAAACAATATCTGAAAACGAGCTCCAAAACCAACTTGGCATGACATCTGAAATTCCTGCCTTGGCTATGTCCAAATCAGTCAAGTTTTTTTGTGACTGAATCCATGAAGGAAAGTGAGGGCCTAAACTCCAAGAACCTATTCTCAGGACCTTAAGTTGGAAGGGTGGGACCCAATTTTTGTCTCTTAGTTGTAGCGATAACATGTTTGCTTCTGCCCATATGGTCTTCAATGATGTGAGATTGGCAAAGTGATTTTCCGTTAGAACACCCGTCAATGAATTGTGATGCACACTCATATAATCCAAGTTCCCAAGGTGTCCTATACTTTCAGGTAGACTTCCATTGAAATTGTTGTAAGAAATCTCTAACCAAAACAATGATGTTAAGTTCCCAAGTGAATCGGGTAGAGGACCAGAAAGGGAGTTAACATTAAGCATCAACTCCTTCAAGAATGACAATCTTCCTAAAGAATATGGAATTATACCAGAAATGTAATTGAACGCAAGATCAAAAGTGACCAGATGTTGAAGCTGTCCTATTCTCTCTGGAATATAACCAGAAAGGCGGTTTGCAGAAAAAGCTAAATACTCTAACTTAGACGATTTGCATTCACACAAGTTAGTTAAAAGCTCCGATACACTTCCACTGAAATTATTAGATCTGAAATCAATATGAATCAAGTTGCAAAGGACGCCAAATGAGTTTGGCAAAGCCTCCACAATATGATTTTGTGACAAATCGATACTAACAAGAGAAGTCATATTATGAAGGCCATCAAGAATTGGACTTGAAATATCACAGGTACTAACATCTAGCGACACAAGACTTGTTAGGCTCATCAACCCCTTCAAAACAGATGGTGAATTCATAAAATCATTTTCAGTAACATGAAGAAATTTTAGATGAGTCAGGTTGTTGAAACCACTAACACTATCAAGAACCGGACCATGGAAAAGGCATCTAGACAAATCCAAGGAAACTAGCTTACTTAGACTAAAAATCCACCCAGGCATCAAAGTGTCAAAGAAGTTATAAGAAAGATCAAGAATGGTAAGCGAAGTGAAATTAAGTTTGGTTGGGTGACGTGGGATTTGAGAGAGATTACATGAAGACAAGTGCAATTCGTTCAATGCTGGAAGGGTGTGGATCGCTTGAAGCCATTCAGACACAGTGTTAAGATCATATCCAGACATGTCGAGGTACTGTAGTAAAGGGAGACCCGACAACCAATCCAAGCTCTTAACAGTAAAATCACTTAGCCATCGTCCAATTCTGAGATCAAGGACAACCAAATTGAACAGATTACCGATTTCATGAGGAATGTTACCTTGGAATTGTGATAGTGAGAGATTCAGGTATCTCAAGTTTATTAGAGAACCTATGAAACTTGGAATTTGAATAGCTTCAAAATCGTTGCAGCTCAAGTCAAGGTACTTAAGTTGCTTCAACGATAGTAGAGAAGGATTTATGGTTCCTCCAAGTCTCTGATTGGATGCTTCTTCAAGATCAAGATCAGGATCAGGTCCTTGAAGATGAAGCTCTTGGACATGGCCAGTAATGTTATCACAGACGATTCCAGCCCATTGACAACAGTCCATGTTCTTTGCACTGCTCCAAGAAGAGAGGCGGTTGGCAACATCTATCAGATCATTTTTAAACTGCAAAAGCGCCAATCTCTCCTTCTTAATGCACAAAATCTGTCCCGGGTTGTTGTCATCACACAGACAATTACTACACAATGACGCAACTGATAGAAGCCAAAATAGCGTGAAAGAATTCATATAAAGTGTTTAGGGTTAATTCTGAAAAAGTTTGTGATTATAAAGAATGTTTGCAGGACCAGATGTTGATTGATATATTTATATACATATATAGCACTTGCATAGGCATGCAGACTTTTGACCATGCTTTGAATCTAAATTCAACTCTAGGAAATTAAAAAGTAGCAAGAAATAGTGATGTGTACAGATTTTCTAAAAATCTAAACTTTAATAAATCTTTGGTTGGAAAGTGACTAGGTGATAATGATATGAGCATCACATCATTTCCACTTTCTACTAAGAAGGAAACTTCCTTCACCTATCCCCACTACTCGCCCCTAGATTCACCATAGAAAGACTTTTGCTAAATTTGTAATTTAATGGTGGGAATTGGGAATTTGGATCTTTCTTCCCACTTGATTCTAGAAAGATTCATCAAACAAGTGAATGATTACAAACCTAACAACCATCACAGCGCCACCCATCTCCGTTCCCGGAAACATTCGCAAATCGGACAAATTATTAATCAAACATTTAAAATATTCTTTGATTAAAAAAAAGATATAGACTAGTTTGCTAAAATTGAAAAGCTTGCTCGCTATGCAATAGTCGTCAAGAAACTACCATCTCTAGCATCTTTTCCAACGAGTTTTGCTAAAAATTGTGGTGTTTGGAGACTTCTTTGCAAAACTGGGTCTTGTAAAAAAGGGGTAAAGATTTTTTCATTTTTAATGTTTTATTTTACACAATTTTTAATTGTTATTTTAAACTGAAAAGAATATTTACATCATTGAGTTTCCATTTTTATTTGTTATTATAAACTATTATTACATTCTATCTATAAACTTGTTTATTTAAAATATATGGTTATAATTTATCTACAACTTTTTACAAATTGTACCATTGAAAACATCTCACCAATAATATCATATATTATTACAAACATATAAATAACATAAAAGGATACATACTTTTTAATGTTAAAAAATATAAACTACAATCAACAAAATAAAACATCCATCTTAAACTATTTAAAGATTTCTTTTTATTGACTTCATCAGATTTTACAAAATATTAAAGTGAATGTGATATGTGACCACCATTAAGCATTAAAGTAATAAAGTTTTGTTTTAGTTCATAATTTTTAAGAACAATACAATGTATTTAACAAAATCACAAACCGCTAAAATTTTAATTTAATTTTTGCTAGATGAAGTATGTTGTAGTTATCTTAATGAATAACATAATCTTTATGTTTCATTCCCTAACTCTAACACGGAGTTCTTCAACTAAATAAACTGTTTGTTTGTTTCTGCAATAGTCATATAATTAATTTGTTTGTGTAGCTGATAGAGTAACATTCAACATTCTACCGAGGCTCTGGACAATCAACCAAACCATTATCCCTTCTATTACGAACACATATACAAACATTCTTTTGCGGTAAGTGGAGTCGACATTCTCAAATCTCAATGTTATTTCATTCTAATGTATTTATATTTATTGTTCAACCATTGCAATTCCGTCTTCATGTAATACAACATTCTATATCCGTTACACATCATCCAACTAGTCTTTCAAGCAAAGACATACTTTCATTGATTTTGGGATGCTCTGTTTTTATTGGAAATATTATTACCCTGATATCTATGAAACAAACTACTATATTTTAAAACGATACAAAAAAAAAAAAATCAGGTTTCATCAGCAGTCATTTTTTACAACAAACATTTTTGCTATCTATGAAACCTCTTGTTGGAAGAGTTTTTCTTTTTGGGCATGCAAACACAAAACTTACACCAAATATCATAAAGAAACTCAAAATACTTGGTCCTCCATGAGTTGCTACCAATCAACGGACCCACCACAACCCAAAATCCAACCACAAACCCCACCACTATGCTTGTAATAAGTCCCCACTCTGGGCCATCGGAGCCACCGTCACCTTCTTCTTCTTCTTCTTCTTCTTCACCGGCATCACCCTCACCCTCACCCTGCCTTTCACACATTAACCTCACCGGAGGTCCACACAGTCCGTTCCCAACAAAGCTCCATTCCTCAAAGGTCTGAAGCTGACCACTCAACGGAATTCTTCCTGTCAATTCATTGTAAGATAAATTCAACGAATTCAAGAAACTCAATCTTGACATGCTTAAAGGAACAATCCCATCAATCCGATTCCGAGACAAATCAAGAGCTTCCAACATCTTCATGTCACCCATATTCACCGGGATCTTTCCAGTCAAACCATTAACTGAAAGATTCAACGATCTTAACTCCACGAGCTGTGTAATTTCAATCGGAATATCCCCGGATAAATCGTTTCCCGAAAGATCCAAAATCGTCACTAAACCAAGAATGCTGCCATACCCATTCACCCTCCCCTTCATCATCAACCAAGCATTTCCCCTAAATTCATCTCTGGCGAGCCCCACCATCTGACTTGGCTCAACTTTTCCGGTCATGACACTAAAATTGTTGAAACAGTTTGGTATTCTTCCAGAAAGATTGTTGTCAGCAAGGTCTAGAATCTGGATAGAATCAATTCTACAGATTTCATCCGGGATTTCACCATCGAATCTGTTTGAACGGAGGTTGAGAAGCCTCAAAGTTGTAGCTTCATCACCGATTGGTATCGGTATCGGTATACTTCCGGTGAATTCGTTTTCAGTGAGGTCAATGATGAGTAAACTCTTGGAATTCATTAGATTTACAGGTAATTCTCCTGAGAGCTTGTTGTTCCGCATGTTTAACGACTCTAAAGATGATAAATTCGCCAAAGATATTGGAAGTTTGCCGGAGAGATTATTGTTCTGGATGCTGAAGATATTCAGAAACTCCCATGTTGAAAAGCAATCAGGAAGAACACCTGAAATATTAGCATTCCCCATATTCAAGTATATAACCTGTTTCTGTTCTTCATTAGAACAAAAGAAATCATCCACAGACATCGATGAGAAATTATTATCTGAGATATTCAAATACTGCAAACCCGAAAACGAATTCCAGAACCAACTAGGAATGTCATCCGAAATCCCGGTGCTTGCAAGATACAAGATGAGCAGATCCGTCTGGTTTTGAAGCCAATGAGGGAAATTTGGGCCTAAACTCCATGAATTGAAGTTCAATATTTGGAGTTGAAAAGGTGGTTCCCAGTTATTATCTAATAACTCGAATCTTAACGTATTTGCACTTGCTCGTAAAGTGATTAGGCTTGTGAGATTAGCAAAATGATCTTCAGTTACAACACCTCTTAAAAAGTTGTGTTCGATGTTTAGGCTTGTTAGGTTCGTAAGTTGGCCAATACTTTGAGGAAGAGTTCCATTGATTTCATTATACGAAAGATCTAAGTCCGCCAATGATGACAATCTTCCTAAAGAATCGGGCAATGGGCCAGAAATCAAATTGGAAGAAAGATACATCGTTACCAATGTTGTTAATCTTCCTATGGAGTCAGGAAGTGTTCCTGAAATGGAATTAAACGCGAGTTGTAGGGTTTGTAAAGATGATAAATTTCCTAAAGAATCTGGAATTGACCCTGAAATGGAATTCTTGTTAAGATCGATATGAACCAAGTTCTTCAGATTTCCGAGTTGTGGTGGTAAATTACCAGAAAGCCCACTCCCGACAAACCTTAGAGACTCGAGTTTAGATGATTCGCATTGGAACCAACTTGAGAGGACCTCTGATAGATTTTTCCCATCAAATTTGTTCCACGAAAGATTGATTTCCCTCAAGTTACAGATGGTTTCTGGCGTAGTTTGGATACTCGTGAGTTGATTATTTGATAAATCAAGGGTAGTAAGGGAATTGATGTTCATAAGACCAGGAGGAACCGAACCTTTGAATTCACAATTAGCAAGGTTTAAGGAAACAAGACTCCGAAAACTAGAAATCCAACTAGGTATGGAGTTAGTACTGAAATTGTTAAAAGAAAGATCAAGCACTGAAAGCGAACTAAGATTAATGGTTAAATTAGGCGTGATAGGAGGAAGTCCACAATTCGATAAATGCAGTTGTTCAAGAGAAGAAGGGAGGAGGGTTCGAGTCACCTGTGACCAATCGAACACTTGGCCGACCTCAACTCCGCTCAGGTCAAGGTGGCGCAACCGTGAAACACCCGACAACCACCGCAAACTCTCCACCCTCAGCTCATACTGGTCGTCACTATAAAGATTCCGGTGGACACTGAGCACACGTAATGCCGATAGGTTCCCGAGTTGAGTCGGTATCTCCCCGGAAAAACTTGAGTCTGAAAGATTCAGATACGTCAAGTTTCGGAGCGACCCGATGTAGGTCGGAATCGGGTTCCCACCAAAATCGTTAGAACTCAAGTCTAGATACTCGAGCGAGGTCAAATTCCGCAAGGAGGGGTTGAGTTTTCCTCCGAGCTTCTGTACCGATGCTTCTTGGTTGTCAAAATCAGCCATGTCGTCTGGCCCACGAAGTCGGATCTCGGTAACCCGACCCGTTTGGTTGTTGCAGGTTATGCCGTACCATTTGCAGCAATCTCCGTTGCTACTGTTCCAGGAAGAGAGGAGGTTGGCATCATCGATGAGGTCTTTCTTGAACTCCAGAAGTGCGGTTTTCTCGTATTCGATACATAAAGAACAATGAAAGAATGTAAAAATAGTGAGAACGTAAACGCATGAGAAACGAAATGTGTGGGAAGTCATTTTTTGATGACCAAGAATCTGTAAACTGAAAAAAAGATTAGATATCTGTGTAGTTTTTGTAGAGATTGGATGCAGGGACACCAGCTTTGACCTTTTACTAAAAGGTCAATGAAACAACTACAATAGCCGCTGAATGAAGGAAGAACCAAGTTGCCTTCCCATTCCCAATCCCATTGCTGTGGATTATGAAAACTACATTACATATTATTGGACAGGATATGAACAAATTTTGAAACGAATTGCTATTTTTTGAAAGAAGAAAACGAAACTAAATTATATAGTTAACAAACGTGAATGTATTTTTATTGAAAATTATATAGACAATATAGTCCGTCCGATGTCATATGTTCGAATATTTCCTAAACCTATTTAAAGATAGCAACCCAACACCTAAAAGTTTACTACCTTGCTGACTTACTGTTGAGGTGGTTTCCATTTCCAACGCCGTTGTTTTGGACTTAACAGTTAACATCAACTCATCAAGACCTTCGACCTTCGTATATTTGTCTCCTTGTGAAACTTGGGAGTTAGGAGTCGCAATTATACTGCCCATGTGTGGACCACATTAGGCGAAAAAGGATAAGGTGTATCATGTATGTATACTACTATACAGTATGAACAAAACTGGTAATAAACTAATATATTAGATGCCCATACAAATAAATGGTGATGGTCTTTCTTAAGAAATGGATATCACGTTAGTAATAATATTATATACCCATACAAATAAAGTTGAGTTATACATAGTAATAATGATAAGTACAACCCAAATTTCATAAGTCATTGAGGTAATGGATATCACGTTGAAGTTAAAAAATCACACAATTTACCTAGTGAACGAAAACAAATAAATAAAAATTTACAGAACTTGGAGTCTTGGAGCCGTAAATGAAGGGATTTGGGCTCTACGGTTGTAGCAAAACACGGTAAGGCTATAGGAAGTGGAGTTCGTTAAGGAATATGCTAAGATGTGTTGCGAGTGTTACACACCATCTTCTAAGAGGTGTTAAGCAAGTTGCTAAGGCTATGGGGAGTGATAACACTCCTAACACCTTGTCATATCATCTTTTTGGGTGTTACATCATTTTTCTCTCTGACCATCTAACTCTTAGCATTTGGTAGGGAGTGGTAATACTCATAACACTTTATTTTTCTTTTCTTTTTTCAAATTTAATGGAAATAGGAAATGGCAAAGTGATTGGGTAAAATTACATTTTTTTAATTAAAAAATATGAAATTTACATACGCAAAATGATGGATCAATCAACTTTCCTTCCAACCAATCACATTACACCATTTTGTTCTCTCTCTTCTTGTTGTATACATAGCGATGCATTGGTAGGGGGTGGTGTTCAAAGAGGCTTAGCGAGTGGATTTAGCATGTCCACTCCGTTTAGCCTAAGAACGAGATGTTAAGCTGGCAGGGAAAGGAAAGAGGAGAGAGAAAGTGAAAATGAGTGTTTTGATTGAATGATGTTTTTTTTTTCTTCTAAAATCAAACCTATTAAATTGGCATGTTACCACTCTCTATTTTTTATGCTAGACATGCTAATATTACGTGACATTAAAAAAAAAATTTACGTGACAACGTGTTAAAACTGTTACAACTCCTTCTAGCCTAATCCGTTTATCAAAAATGCCAGGTCCACTGAGATCTTTTACTTGCTTGCTCATATTAGCTATGAAATTTTATTGTTTTTCATATAACAAAATGGATGAAAACTATCAATGTTGAAAGACCGAAAATAATCAAAAATATATGTTTTTTCTATTAAAGCTTGTGTGTTCATTATGCACTAAAACACATTTAGGGGTTGTTTGATATGATGTTTAACTGGGTCCAAAGAGGGATTAGGTCCATAAAATACCAATTGGCATGTTTGATAGAGATTATAGATGTAGGGACTCGGTCCAATATGTGGACTCGGTCCAATAAAAATGTAACATCCCAAAATTCAAGACTAAAAATTTCTTTTAATAAAGTATCACTTAAAGTAAAATCATCATTTCAAAACATAAACAAAGTATTAGTTTTCAAAAAAACATGTTCATTATCAGAGTAAAACATTCCCAGGCTGACTAATCTATGGTGTGTGCCATGCGATCATCCCGAGCTCCATCATCCGCTACCGGAAGTACCTGAAACCAAAACTGAAAGTCGTAAGCACGAAGCTTAGTGAGTTCCCCAGATACCACATACCATACAAACCATTCATAGCCAAGAACCATACATAACCGACTTATCCATAATCAAGTAAGGTGCTATGTGCCAAACATAGTCTTGCCATTATGCCACGGGCCGCATGTGGTCTTCCTGGTAAAGCCTGGGCCGCTCCCTGGGTCTTACAGACAAGTGCCAAGGGCCACCCCTGGTCTTACAGACGTGTGCCGAGGGCCACCCCCTGGTCTTCTATGCAAGTATCACAAAGACAACCGTACATACTACTCTACTTAGCTAAACAACATACAGTGTGCCAGAAGCCACCTCCTGGTCTTTCATATATATAGCATACAATGCGCCAGGAGCCACCTCCCGGTCTTTCATACATATTGCCTAGGGCTAACCCCCGGGTCTTCCTATCATCCATAATAACATACTGTATGTCAGGAGCCGCCCCCTGGTCTTTCATGCATATTGCCTAGGGCTAACCCCCGGGTCTTCCTACCATACATAATAACATATTGTGTGTCGGGGGCCACCCCCTGGTCTTTCATGCATATTCTAAATGGGCCGGCATTGGTGCCTTAGACCCATACAAACAGTGAGGAGACTCACCTCGCACTGCTGAACTCTGCTGATAATCCTCTGGTTGCTGACCGACAACTCTCTGAACTCCTGCTCCACTAGCTCCCCGAGCTACCAATATCAAAGCAACACTGAGTCTAACTGACCCCCAAAAGACAACCAAGTCAACTCAGGTCAAAGTCAAAGTCCTGGTCAAAGTCAACCTTCCAGGTCAACCCTACTCGTCGAGTCACCCTACTGACTCGCCGAGTTCATAAGTCCAGAGTCATTCCACTCGCGACTCTACTCGCCGAGTCAGTCCATGACTCGCCGAGTCTACCGATTTCCGAGTCCTGACCTGTCCAACTCACCGAGTCTCTAATCGACTCACTAATTCGAGTCTAAGCTCGAAGGCTTTGGGGTTTCGCGACTTGACTCGCCGAGTCCAAGAACAGACTCGCCGAGTCCAAGACAATCTTCATCCAACTCGCCGAGTTGTTCTTCCAACTCGCCGAGTTCATGCCCAACTTCATCCGACTCGACGAGCTGTTCATCCCACTCGTCGAGTTCCTCCTCATCTTCAAGCTACTCGCCGAGTCCACTCAAAGGACTCGTCGAGTCCATCAGGTCCTTCATACATGCAGAGGACTTTTGAGTCATGCAGGGACTCAAATCTGTAGATCTACCCTTCTCAAGCCTATTCCTCACGTAAAGTTGCAAACTTTACGTGTAGAGAAAGAGATTTAAGCAAAATACACCATAAACTAGGGTTTAAGGCCAAGGGGCTTCAACATTGACTCAAGGGCTGATACTTTATGCTTCTCTAGTCCATAACACACTTGGATCTAAAGTAGCAACTCCAGATCCGACTTCTAACTCGAATGGGTGTCAAACCATGGCTTAAAAGCCCCAAATCTCAAAACCATGGAAAACCTAAAGGAGAGAGGGACGACTTATTACCTTCAATATCTCAGAAAGGCTCTACAAACTCCGGATCTATAGTCCCTTCTTGCTCCTCCAAGTTCCTTCTTCCTTCTCCAAGCTTTAATGCACCTTCCAAGGCAACAAATGGCTCAATCAAAGGTTATGACGGCTAGGGTTTGGTATCCAGGGCTGAAGAGGCAGTAAGGGAACCCTAGGAAGAAGATTAAGACGTTTATATAGGCTCCAAGTCCCGAATTTAGGGTTTTCCACGCACAGACCAGACTCGCCGAGTCACCTTGGCCTACTCGCCGAGTCGGTCACTTACTCCTCGGCCTGGATCCCGCTCGGACTCGCCGAGTCGACCCCTAAACTTAGTGTTTTCTTTCCTTTCTTGGTCTTCAAAACTTTGGGTGTTACAACTCTCCCCCACTTAAATTAAACTTCGTCCTCGAAGTTTGCCATGGCCCACCGCCTGCGATCCGCCTTCAATACGCACCAATTATCCCAACACCAGCTGCCTACCTTCGATGGTCTTCCACCTGGTCATTCTGACTAACGTAAACCTCACGGTTAAACCTCGGGTCAAACCTGACCCTGAACAACTCAGAAACACAACTTACTCAACCGATAATCCTTCTGGTACTCACCGAGTACTGCACTGAACCTATAGGGGTTCACCCCTTCTTTCCATGCGCAAATTTCTTGCCTTCCCGAGGCAAAGCTCCATATCCAACTATTTCCTCTGACACTGTGAAGGTCCTATCCTTCACCAACTCCATCACCCCCGCTATTCCCAGAATGGGTCATCACCGTCTGTAATCACTGACACTCCTCTCTGCCAGAACTTGGTGTCGAGCACCCCTTGACCAACTATCTGAATTTCACCATAGACTGCTTACCAGCACTGCTACTGGCTGGAAATTTCTACTATTCCTTATTTGCCTTCCGGATGAGTTGAGACCACCTTGGTCCCTACCAATCTACCAATATCTGGATTACCGGCTCCCACCGGTCGCTAGCCCCAACTCAACTCCTAGTCTCTCCCAGCGAATTTCGAAGAAACTCTACCAATAATCGCTCAATCCACTCTGCCACTAAATCATACACCTGACACATTCACTCTAACGAGTAGGGACCGATGAATGCTACGGGCCACCCCGTAGTCTTACAACATTTCCACGCTGCCAGCCAACCAAAGCTACGGGCCGCCCCGCAGTCTTGCTAAACCAGTGCTACGGGCCACACCGTAGCCTAACCATACTCACATACGATTGTTGCGGGCCACACCGCAGTCTTGCTAATCTAATGCTACGGACCACACCGCAGTCTTACCAATCTAATGCTACGGACCACACCGCAGTCTTACTAATCTAATGCTACATGCCACACCGTAGTCTTACTAATCTAATGCTACGGGCCACACCGCAGTCTTACTATGCTTCCCTTACTATCTAGCCATTGGTGAATGCTACGGCCATCCGGTAGTCTGACAACACCTTCCCACACCGTCTAGCTGCTAACGGATGCTACAACTAACCCATAGTTGATCATACAGCACCACCGAGTACTCCCAAGTGGTACTCATGTCCCAAATGGAACTCCCAACCGATTCCTATGAAATTCGCGACCAGAAATTTCGAGAATGAGGTCTCACAGTTGGCAAGTTTTCCGAACTTCCAATTTACACTATCCTCCAATCATACAGTCACCTGAGCCGTCTTTCTTACTAACAAGAGAGCGAACTTATCCCAGTTTCAAGACCCCTTCTACTCCCATAACCTGATTGTTTCTCCCCCACTTAGCCTCAGCTAAGTCTTTACTGCCTGCGAAAACCCGAAGATTTCCATTCCTTCCTTCCTTACACGATAGGCATGATAACCACCATCGCCCTATCCCTGCTAGCGATCCGTCTCTAGCCCACTCCAACTACCGTATGATTACCGAATACTAGATGAACACCGCCCGCATCCCTGATGCTAAAAAAATCCTCTAAGCTCTGACTACTGTCCTTACAGTCCGAATAACTGGGCACAGACTCCTTGGTGATAAGCCACTTTCCTTGGTGCTTCCGAAAGCCATCCCGAACGCCCAGATTAGAACCATCAAACCCCGATGATGGTGGCTGACCACTTCCCGAATCATTTTCAACCGTAACCGAGACGATACTGAACACTTCGATCCCGAAGTGAAAGATAATCTACACTAGCTACTAATAGCTCCTGGTATGCAATTGGCATATGACAATTCCAAAATACAATCCAAATACAAGCAGAGAGACAAATCATACATAAAATCGCCGGAGTCCAGGGTAAAAACTTCCCTAATTCACATAGGAATGAAAATAGCCATAGATACGTACCTGCAACATTCCTTTCTGTAATCCAGATCTTCCGCATCTGTCACTGCATGGCACTACCCTCTCGCCCATCCGTAATCCTCATAGTCGCTGGGGCAGGCGCACTCCCTGCTCCTCCCCTCATCGTCGGGCAGTCGGTCCTCTTGTGGCCCACCTGATTGCAGTGAAAACATAATGGGCTTGCCCCCCGTGGGCAGTCCCTGCTAACGTGACCATCACTGCCACACTTGTAGCAGCCGGAACCCCTGGAACGACACACTCCCTCGTGCGGTTTCCCACACGTGCTGCACTGACTTCGGCCCTGCCGACCCACTAATCGCTGATCTGAAGTCTTAGGTCTCTTCCCGAAACCCTCCAAAGTGAATGTCTGATCTGACTTCCTCTTCTCAATGTGCTCCAGATCGATCTCCCTCTCCCTAACTCTGGCAATCATAGAGTCCAGGGTCGGGCATGCCGAGAAGCTGACATACTCCCGAATCTCCGCTCTCAACATGTCATGATAGCGGGTCCTCTGCATCTCATCATCCCCTGCATACTGAGGAACTAATAGGGCCCTCTCCCGAAACTTGGCGGTAATTTCCGCCACCGACTCTGTCGTCTGTCTCATGTCTAGGAATTCTCTAGCCAGTTGTTGAAGCTCCACTGTCGGTGCAAACTCCGCCCTAAACCTGGTCACGAAGTCTGACCAGGTCATAGCCTCGACGACCGAGGCTCCCAATGAGTCCCCAACTGACTCCCACCAATCTTTAGCTCTGTCTCTCAAACATGCCACCGCAAAGCGGACCTTCGACCTATCCGAGCAGAAGCTCGTCAACTGTGCAGACTCAATGTCTGCGATCCATCTCTTGGCAACAATGGGGTTCTTCACCCCGTGAAAATCCGGCACACCACACCCTCTGAAGTCCTTGAAGGACAGTGTGCGCGTACTTGCCTGGCCAGACGCCAAATCACTCCTGAAAGCTCGGAGGCGATCCTCCATCAGCTCAATGATCCCCTCCTTGATCGACCCGAAAATGATCGGGTCGCCTCAAGGATGCCTCTCGTAATCTCAGATGCGATGAACTCGCGCAACCCATCATCAACTGGTTCGGATCCCGCGCCCGAACCTGATCCCGAACCGGATCCTGACCCGCCCACTGGTCTCTCCCGCAACGTCACCATGCTGAAAATATAACACAACCACTATCAGAATACTGATCACTACTGCGAGGCCAAACACACGCACTACCAGGTTCCCGGTCTTGTCTCGGCCCTTCCCGAATCGAGTACGGATCCTCTGCTTTCAGTAGGACAGGCCCATACTACCTTCCACATCTATCCGTACTTTCCTCAAGAACTGCCTTGACTCCACCAGGTCCCTTTCTACTACTTCTGCTTCCAGCACTACCTCATCCTAGGCTGACCCTAGGGAAACCTCTGACTCAACTCAAACCAGTCCTCAACTGCTGAAGGCTTCCTCGCGATGCCAATTAGCCATCACCTGGATACCATCACATGTGACGAGGCTCAGATAATCCTTCGAGTAAAAGACTCATCCCTACAACGGTTAGACTCAAACGAGAGCTGCGCAATAGGGCCAAGTCCAGCACTCTGAGATTATTCGACCCTGATCACATGTGACGTGGTGTATCCACTTAATGGCTAACTCCCATCACTCAAAATCCCACAATGCACAAAGCAAACATCATTCAGACGAGGGGAAAATCTAACCACAACATACTCAAGCAATCATACACATATAGCAAAAATCTGAACTAGCATGCAACACAAACTCATAAATCAGGCATAACCTAAACAGGTTATCCTACTACTGTCTAATCAGTACTACTATGCAGCTCAAAAGCACAAATAACAGGCACATAAGGCATCATCCCTAGATCCTTAGTCCTATTCTAGCATGTTGTTCGATTAACTGATAATCAAAACATAGACTTGTATGGGTATTTTGGGGTACTTACTTGAGCTCGGCTGATTGCATGCACCACACCTCTTTTCTCTTTTTAAAGTTCTTTTCTTTCTGAATTCTTTTTGCTTTTCTAAAACCGTTTTCTTCCTCAAAACTCTCTTTTACAAAACTGTCTTTTCATTTTGAAAACTCTTATACCAATCCCTCAGTTTGAGTTCAGACATGCTCGAGAGCATGTCCGAATCCCTCAAACCAAGGCTCTGATACCAACTTGTAACATCCCAAAATTCAAGACTAAAAATTTCTTTTAATAAAGTATCACTTAAAGTAAAATCATCATTTCAAAACATAAACAGAGTATTAGTTTTCAAAACACATGTTCATTATCAGAGTAAAACATTCCCAGGCTGACTAATCTATGGTGTGTGCCATGCGATCATCCTGAGCTCCATCATCCGCTACCGGAAGTACCTAAAACCAAAACTGAAAGCCGTAAGCACGAAGCTTAGTGAGTTCCCCAGATACCACATACCATACAAACCATTCATAGCCAAGAACCATACATAACTGACTTATCCATAATCAAGTAAGGTGCTATGTGCCAAACATAGTCTTGCCATTATGCCACGGGTCGCATGTGGTCTTCCTAGTCAAGCCTGGGCCGCTCCCTGGGTCTTACAGACAAGTGCCAAGGGCCACCCCCTGGTCTTACAGACGTGTGCCGAGGGCCACCCCCTAGTCTTCTATGCAAGTATCACAAAGACAACCGTACATACTACTCTACTTAGCTAAACAACATACAGTGTGCCAGAAGCCACCTCCTGGTCTTTCATATATATAGCATACAATGCGCCAGGAGCCACCTCCCGGTCTTTCATACATATTGCCTAGGGCTAACCCCCGGGTCTTCCTATCATCCATAATAACATACTGTATGTCAGGAGCCGCCCCCTGGTCTTTCATGCATATTGCCTAGGGCTAACCCCCGGGTCTTCCTACCATACATAATAACATACTGTGTGTCGGGGGCCACCCCCTGGTCTTTCATGCATATTCTAAATGGGCCGGCATTGGTGCCTTAGAACCATACAAACAGTGAGGAGACTCACCTCGCACTGCTGAACTCTGCTGATAATCCTCTGGTTGCTGACCGACAACTCTCTGAACTCCTGCTCCACTAGCTCCCCGAGCTACCAATATCAAAGCAACACTGAGTCTAACTGACCCCCAAAAGACAACCAAGTCAACTCAGGTCAAAGTCAAAGTCCTGGTCAAAGTCAACCTTCCAGGTCAACCCTACTCGTCGAGTCACCCTACTGACTCGCCGAGTTCATAAGTCCAGAGTCCTTCCACTCGCGACTCTACTCGCCGAGTCAGTCCATGACTCGCCGAGTCTACCGATTTCCGAGTCCTGACCTGTCAAACTCACCGAGTCTCTAATCGACTCACTGATTCGAGTCTAAGCTCGAAGGGTTTGGGGTTTCGCGACTTGACTCGCCGAGTCCAAGACAATCTTCATCCAACTCGCCGAGTTGTTCTTCCAACTCGCCGAGTTCATGCCCAACTTCATCCGACTCGACGAGCTGTTCATCCCACTCGTCGAGTTCCTCCTCATCTTCAAGCTACTCGCCGAGTCCACTCAAAGGACTCGCCGAGTCCATCAGGTCCTTCATACATGCAGAGGACTTTTGAGTCATGCAGGGACTCAAATCTATAGATCTACCCTTCTCAAGCCTATTTCTCACGTAAAGTTGCAAACTTTACGTGTAGAGAAAGAGATCTAAGCAAAATACACCATAAACTAGGGTTTAAGGCCAAGGGGCTTCAACATTGACTCAAGGGCTGATACTTTATGCTTCTCTAGTCTATAACACACTTGGATCTGAAGTAGCAACTCCAGATCCGACTTCTAACTCGAATGGGTGTCAAACCATGGCTTAAAAGCCCCAAATCTCACAACCATGGAAGGCCTAAAGGAGAGAGGGACGACTTATTACCTTCAATATCTCAGAAAGGCTCCACAAACTCCGGATCTATAGTCCCTTCTTGCTCCTCCAAGTTCCTTCTTCCTTCTCCAAGCTTTAATGCACCTTCCAAGGCAACAAATGGCTCAATCAAAGGTTATGACGGCTAGGGTTTGGTATCCAGGGCTGAAGAGGCAGTAAGGGAACCCTAGGAAGAAGATTAAGACGTTTATATAGGCTCCAAGTCCCGAATTTAGGGTTTTCCACGCACAGACCAGACTCGCCGAGTCACCTTGGCCTACTCGCCGAGTCGGTCACTTACTCCTCGGCCCGGATCCCGCTCGGACTCGCCGAGTCCCTCCGTGGACTCGCCGAGTCGACCCCTAAACTTAGTGTTTTCTTTCCTTTCTTGGTCTTCAAAACTTTGGGTGTTACAAAAAACATCAAACTCGGTCCTTGCTTTCTATTTGATGGACCGAGAAAAAAAACATAAACCAACGTTGCCCTGCAAAAGTTGCAACTGAGGTTCTGATTTCATCCCCTCCCTCTGATAACATCTCCTCAACGAAGCAACGAGAGTTTCATTCGCGATCAAAAGAACAGAGGAGCAACCGTGATTAACAGCAACAACATCAAAAAGGTGTCGGTTTTCTTTTTTTGTAAACTGTAGCAATATCCTTCGTTGCCCTTTCTCTCCTTCTCACGTCGACAACCTTCTTCTCCTTCTTAACTCTGGACGTGAAAACTTCTCCCACCACTGTTTCAACTTGCAGCAACGTTGGCTTCCTCTCCTTCAATTTTCTTCCGACGATGTCGTCACTGCACCGTCGTTTTCCTAAGGCAGAATCGCCACAAGCAGTTGACCTCAGCCTCTCCTAAGCTAGTGTCGATCATTCAGGTAATTTCTTTGTTTTTTTCTCTATCTTGGTAAAAATCAGAAATGACACTTGGAACCTTCAGTTATATTTTGAAATTTGGTTTTGGTTACCTCTGGATCCGATAGAGGTTTGGTGAGTTTCGATTTTGGTTTCACTCATCTGTATGTTTATAATGTTTTTTCTGTTTTCATATGAATGTCAAATTTCAGATGTGAATTTCTTATTCTTTCACAGAAAATTATATGGTCTGCAACTAAGTGGTATAATGGTAATTTCAGGCTACTCTCAATCTGAACCTAAGATATGGCTTCAACTAATTGGTATAATGATAATTTCAATCTCATTCCTCATTTCTGATGCCAATTCCAAGGTACAAATCAAAGTTATGTTATGGCAAAAATGTCTATCTCCAAATGAAGTTTCCCTAATCGGGCTACCGGATTGTGTCATAGTTTCTTATACATGAGTGTTTGAGGATGATTTGCCACTTCTTCAACATCTACAAGACCACAGGCCATACTATGTGGATTTTAGTTTTGATCTATAAAACTTGAGGTTGAACTGTTATGAAGATTTAATACTAATATATATATATATATATATATATATATATATATATATATATATATATATATATATATATGTTAATGTGTGGTTGGATAGAAAATACTATGTGGATTTTGGTTTTGTAATACAAAAGGAAATGAGATGTGGGAATGAGATGTATACATGATAAGAACGACACATTAACACACACACACACACACACATATATATATATATATATATATATATATATATATATATATATATATGTAGATATATATGTTAATGTGTGGTTGGATAGAAAATACTATGTGGATTTTGGTTTTGTAATACAAAAGGGAATGAGATGTGGGAATGAGATGTGTGAATGAGATGTATACATGATAAGAACGAGTTCAATGTAATTTTCTATAATGAAAGACAATTTATATGGTTAACCGTATGTTAAAAACCTTAAAGCAAGAATGTGTGAAGTATACCAATGTTAAAAAGTATACAAGTGTCCATTATAAAAAAACATCATTTAAGGATAATATAGTCATTTTACACAGTCAGTCAGATACAAAATCAAACAACAAATTTCAGTCAGGAGTACTCAGTCAGAACTTCTAACCCAGTCAGTTTCTAACCCGGTCAACTATAACCCAGTTAGCATCTATCAAACGACCCTTTAATTGCTTTCGTCTTGCATTATGTGTCATTACATGAAAAACAATATAATATAGTTTCTTTCATGGCATAATCAATATGTTATTTTTTCGTATTGTTATATATATATATATATATATATATATATATATATATATATATATATATATATATATATATATATATATATATATCAACTTGCAGACCTCCTCTCGATGAGTTTAAAAATTATCTTTTTTATTTTTAGAGATGCTCACAAAAAATTTGATGTTAATGCTCAATATGCACGACTAGAAAGGACTAGATACCGATGAACTAACTGAATCAGTCTAGGCTTTATTTTGGCCAGTTCTGTTTGGGATGATTTCGTTGATATGATTCTTTTTCTATATAAAATATGATAAATTATAAGTAAAGGCCAAATTATCCCAATAATACAAGATTAGAAGTAGAAACATTAATTTCATAAAGCTCTAACTAGTTTTATTATCGATAATACATTAATTTCATTTTTTCCCTAAAGAGCTACCACTCAAATCTGGATCTTGCCATGATGCTTGCCACTGTTTATCATAAAAAGTAGCCTCATCCGCTAGATTCTTGAGATCCTGTATAGACTTGGTCTGTCTAAACAGAACTACACCAATGACTGTCGCCAGTAAACATATCTTGCATATGAAATTACCACTTTGTCCCACCACATCGAGCCCAGTCAAAACATCCACAAGATAAGCCATAAAGAACCCAATCATTGCCGCCCGACCTACATACACAAACCTCAAATAGATTGATCTCTTAAAAACAGAGTGATTTAAATGCTCCTTAGTTTGTGTTGTGGATGTACCCATGTAGGGATATCCGGGTTAATTAAATTAAGTACAAAAAGATCAATTAGCAAATATAATGGGGGACCGGACTAACCATTTAGCAACTCAGCCTCAGGAAGGTGAGAATGTGTGATCCAAGCCCACCAGGGTATAATGGAGCTTCTAAATACCACAGGGTCTTCATTTGTTGCCATTTCCGGATGCAGTTCAAGAGACTTTCTCCTACTAGCTTCTGCAAACCCAAAAAAGTTTCACATTTGATTTTTAAGTAGAACAAGATATGAAAGAACCAAACCCAAACCGTTTTCTATTATGATTGACATCGAGACTCATGTTAATAGATAAAAATTACTATTTTTTGTCTGATTAGAAAAAGGCGACATAAGGTGGGACATGACTAAGTCTAGGTCTTAAAAAACACGAATATCCTTGTCATCTTTGTCATCCAACATAGAGCCTTATAAGCTAAGATGTTAACTGAACAGAAGGATTGAAACTATTTACCAGCAACAATTAGAGCATCCCAATCCATTTTTCCAGATTTCACAAACATATTCAAATCCCATGTCCCGTGTTTCCATCGCTCGTCAGTGAACTTGATGCTACAAGTTTCTGTCACATCATCACCATTCTCAAGTACTCCATTAATGTTGCTCTGGTTTTGTTCTTGAGGTGGGTTTAGAGGCTTTTGGGCTTCAACATTAAGAGATACGAATGTAGCTGCCTGCTTACTTCCTAAGGAGCGGGTGGGAGTGGTTCCTACATCTTTGGTGGTGAGGTGAGGGGAGGAGCTGCAAGCTCTGTGCATTGCAGCATTGATACCAATAGAAGCCATGGATATTGGATAGCTGCTGCAAGATCCTGTCTCGCATTATATTATCATTATTTTCTGTTTGTTTATTAGAATTGCTTTATATAAAATATAAATAAAAGATGTATTGTAGCCCATAACATGAAGCACAGGAATTAAAAGCTTATCTCCACGTTATGGAAGGCTTTTGTCATGTATCTTTTATTATCCTCATCCATTTTTGTTTTGGTTAGAATAAATTAAATATTTTTGCTTTTGTAAAAGGGCAAATGTTTCAAATACTACTAACAAACAGCAATACTCACACTTATATAGCTGAGAGATTAGTTATCAATGCTGACATCCATATCCTAAAGAAGATAAATTAAACATGAAAAAGTAAATAAAAAGAACATGTAAAACACCTAAAGCAGTCGACTTTTATAATTAGCTACTAATGTGTTATGAAATTGTAATTCTGCTTATTAGGTTAGATTCCTTGACACTTTGTCTCAACTAAATGTCAATTCTCGAAGTTCAAAGAGTATACAATACAAGGTCAATGTTGTATTATATCATTCTAATGATATGTTGGAATCAAAGTGTGTTCATGCTTTATCACTAGATGATTACTGTTTTTTGCCAAAACAAAACTTAATAATAAGTTTTCATTCAATACAAAATTAAAATTAAATTACATTTAGTGAGATACATATAAACAAAATATCCGATTTTTAAAAATCATTTCCTGTCAAACAATAATGATGTGGAAATCGAAATGTGGAAGGAAACATGGTTTGTATGAAATATGGATGAACTATGCATATAAAGGTTCTCCCACATCGGCAGGTGGAATAAAGAGAAAAGGAGGGGAAGCTCAATAAAAAGGGAAAGAGGCGCACGGAGAAGGTACTTACCTGGATGGGGTCAATGGGTGGTCAAGATGGCCCATGGCCTAGGCTAGTGACTTCCATTGCACTTTGGAAGGGTGCTAATCTAAGGTCGGCCCAAGTGGTCGAGCCTACATCATAATTTGTGCCAGTGGGGGCCTGCGTTCGCGCGGCCCCTGCCCAATTTATTCACTTAAGTTTTCTTCACATCAGATCTGTTGTGCTAAATTAAGATAAACCTATAGAAATGCTGTAATTGATATTTACATGTTAGACCATTAAATTTGTCAATTTTGTCTATTTAAGTAACCCATGTCAAACTTACAACTTATCTCCTTATTAAATCATTTGGTTTTTAACAAAGTTAACTAGTTAATATAAATTACACAAATGGTCCGGTTTTAATTTCTTTTGTGGTGGGTCCGTAACCAATATTGTTCACCATCGCCACCGTCACTGTTCACTTTTGACAACCCCACGTTTTTTTGATCTTTAGTTATGTTTACCGGCAGGATAGTAAGGAAAAGATGAAGAGAATACGAAAGACAGACAAGCTTTAAAATGTATCGATTATAGTGAGGAAGATGAAAAATCCGACAGGGAGTTGGACTGTTAGTCGTGGGTAATTTTATTATGAGGTTGGCTAAAAAGACATTTTATTTTTCCATTTAGACATCCTATTTGATTTTAAGATTTTTTTATTGGTTGAAATTTCATTTTTTTCCAAAAAAGTTGATTATAGGTTGATTTTTTATAAAAATAATAACAGGGTGTCTAAGATGTGTCTCATCATCAACACCTTTATACTACAACAATATTATGAATATATTTGGGTAATACTTGTTATTACACATTTTTTATGTAATGAAAGCGATCATAATTTCAAATTCATTAAAAAAAATTCACATTGCTAAACGCGAATTAAATCGGTTATTCATCTTTCACATATGATGGGATTTACGAGAAGTGCATCAACACATGAATCGATATAATTGGCTACCGTTTGTTAGTTGCATGTTTATCGGATATAACAAATTTTCATCTCAAGAAAGTTTTATTTCATATTTTCTGGACCAACCGCAAAAATTTGTTTTGGAACAATGGAAAAACAACTATGAAAAACGCTTATCATATAAATATGAGTCTCAAAACAACCATGAAATTAATCAAGAAAAAATGACCAAATGTTTATATAGCCATCATAGGTACATTAGAAATATATATCATCGTTTTAGAGAGAACTTTTTTCGTTAGTTTTAATTGAAATCCAAATAAGCCAATTATAATTCATTTCGTTTCCTAGAGGTTGCAACGATGTTCATAAATCAGAATTACAGAATGAAGATAGCCTAAACAACCACGGGGTTGCTAAAAGTGAACACTAGTTACTATTAGAAGTGAACGGTGGTGGTGTCGGTGGGAATGATGTTTATAAGGGACCAACCATGAAAAAAACTAAAACTATATGGACAATTTGTGTAACTTAATAAACAAAGTAAGTTGTAAGTTTAATAACTTATGTGCAAAAAAAAAATAGTGATCAAATAAGACCAAATAGAACAGTTGATTAGTCGGTTGTGCTAAAGTAGACTTGACAATTTCAGACACGAAGACACGGATCTGTAAAAGACACGACACGACACGACACGACACGAATACATCTTAAAAATTGAGATAAAGTTTATTTCTCATTGTGTAATCGTATCGTGTCAAATTCGTGGTTGACACGTTTTAATGACACGAATACACGAATTGCCAGGTCTATGCTAAAGTGTCATTTTCCATATCATCTACGATAAGTGTACATGCAAATCGTTAAGAAGAAAACATGTTACAAAAAATGGTTACTCCTTTGAATATTCCAAAGATTTGATGCCACTGGAAGAAAGCTTTTGCAAAGTAGTTTTTTTATTTATTTATTTATTTATTTTTTTTTTCAAGTGAAATTTAGAATATGATGCGAGGGTAAGTGTAATTAGAATGTGTATTTGGTCATTGTGCTGACAAACAATGATATAATGGTGATATCTATCTAATCGACGGAATATAAGGAATGAAAAAGACATTATTACACCCACGTACAAATCACATGTCTTGACAAATCCCTTAAACGATGTCTATCTTTCAGGACCAAATCTAAACCAAAACCCTCTCATAAGGACCTTTTGTGGGAAAAGATTCATTTAGGGACGTAAACCAAAAAATGAAAATGACAAGAACCATTTGTACGATTTACTCCATTAAAATGCAAATGATAAAACAGAACAAAAAGTGTTCTTTCGTGACAAAAGAGAACATAATTTTTATTATATATATTAATTTATTTTTAGGCTGCCAAAGTTATAATTGTTAAGAGAAAAAATTAAATAAACATAATACTAATGTGTAGATATTTTGATTGATCTTTATTGTCAAGTTAAAAATAACTTTTTTTTTTAAATAAAAACAAAGTGTAAAACACCTAAAAGGCTAAAACAATTCAATGTCCCAATCCATTCTCATATAGGATATGATCAAGATGCCCTAATTTTTTATAACTAGTACTAGTTCAATGTTTTTTTTACTATAATTCTGATGATAAGTTTGAACCAAAGTATGTGTAAGTTTATCACTAGATGATTACAGTATCTAGACAAAAGAAGAAATAAATAAAGTTTTAGTTCAATGAACCAAGTATGTCTTGTCTTATAGTCGTGAAGTACTTTCTAGTTTCTAGCCAACCAAAATATCAAATGTTTAAAAACTTTATCAATCCATTTCGTTTCTATAATTGTAAAAGCAAAGGTGTGAAAAATATTAAAAAAAAAAAAAAAAAAAAAACCTTCCAACGATACATGCATATTAAACTATCCCACATCGGCAGGTGGAATAAAGAGAAAGAGAGGAGAAACTCAATAAAACGGGAATGAGGAATCTGGAAGACTTACTTACCTGGATGGGGTCAATGGGTGGTCAAGATGGCTCATGGCCTAGGTTAGTGACCTTCATTGCACTCTGAAGGGGTGCTACCCTAAGGTCGGCCCAAGTGGTCGAACCTACATCATAATTTGTGGCAGTGGGGGCCTGCGTTCGCGCGGCCCCTGCACAATTAAGAGTTTAATTTTCTTTATTTGAATAAGAGGGCTTGGTGTCGCTTAGTTGAGACAATTAATCACTAGAGAAAAATAAATTTCTCTACGTATAAATTTTTATATTGCAGATCATTAAAAACGTTTTGAATTTCGTTTTTATTTTTTTGCTTAAGTTAGCTTGCACAGCTTTGCTGTATCACACAAGTAAAGTTTGATAGAATATTCACCACTGTTATTATCAGATTATAGGGCAGATAGGGGTTCTGTTTTCTTTAGTAAAACCAGAAAATATAGTAGACGTATAGGAATGTGAGATTGAACAAAAATGCTTACTAGCTTATACATCAAACTACAGGTGTTCAGATTGAATAAATGTAGCAAAGCATAGCAAAAATTTGAACATTGATGCTAATAATGCTTGAAGCATTAGGTTATTAATATTGTAACCTTGTTTCGTGATAAAAATCATAAAAATGTATGATGGAACATATCATCGGGAGTTGCTATTGCTTACCACTATACTCAAACTCTTTTGACGCATAAAACATGATCCAGAGAGATGTGTATAGGTATGATAATGATTTGATGCAACAAGCTGAGTTGTGGCACAATGGCCGCAGTGTTTGATTCCTTACATTTTTTTCTTGTTTTTAAAAGAACAAATTATGGTTGTGTACATTACCAGTGATAAACTTAATTTTTTTGGCTTGTTCATATGCAGATGAAATTTGTGATGGAGAACTGTAAGTGGTCATAAGTTTGTTAAACATGTAGGTTTCGTTTGCAATTGTTACTAAATGCCACATCAATCATCGCCTATAATTCGCAATTAGAGTTTCTCATTTTCTATGATGATTATATTTGTGAGAAACATATCTATTGATTATTAAAATAATCATTATTAAGGTTGTAGGAGGTTATCATTAAGGATGAACTTTTGAATCAGACCGAAACCAAACTGGAATTGAATTTGTATACCGAGAACCGGATTGCCGGTGCCGGTGTAGGTCCTGATTTTTCAATTATTTTTTCATAATGGAACCGATTTTGTGATTTGCAACGGAAATGTGTATTTTCACAGTCTAAAATAAACTACAGACATCAAATTATATGTTGGAAAAAAATAAAGCAATCCCGACTTCATACGGATGAATTATGTATTTAAAAGAGAGATATAATAAGTAAGAATTAGTGTAGTAGTTTCTCAAATTGTAAGTTGTTCTCAAACGGTCTTAATAAAAATCATTGTTCCTAATAAAAAACATTGTCATTTCACGCATAAAGAGTTGTGCTCGACAGATCTTGAGACCGAAATTTAAACTTGAAAATGGTGGTTTAGAATTTAGGGTATCTAACGAAACAAAGTCCAAAACTAGTTCCGATATGTGTTCCGATACTTCTACAAAAATCCTTAAGTGGGAGATTCAAGATGGATGCTTTGATATTTTTAGATAACTATGGGTATTCAGTCATAACGAAGATCAATGACTTCATAGGAAGTCTGCAAAGAACGTCGAATAACCATCTCCGCAAAGTTTTGCAAGACTTTTAATGGAATTGACAAATGCACATGAAATTGACGATTCACCATAAACACCAAGGAATTATCTTTCTTTAAATGTCTTCCTCACGTGCCTTTGTCAATTTATTTAAGAATCAACGACATACCGTGTCTCTTTAAAACCCTTACAAATCGTTGCGAAAATGTTTATCGCAACATTCTATTCAAACTTCTTGTGAAGTTGTCAATCTTTGTTATGACTAAATATCCATAGTTGCCTAAAACTATTAACGAACGCATCTTCAATCTCCTCCTTCAGGCTTTTTGTAGAAGTATTGAAACACCAATCGAAACTGGTGTCATAATTTGTTCCATTAGACACCCTAAATTCTAAACCACCCTTTTGAATTTTGATCCTAAGATCTGTTGAGCACAACTCTTTATGTGTGAAATGAAAACATTTTTTACTAAGATCATTTGAGAAAAACTTATATTTTTAGAGAATATTACATTTTTATTTGTTGAATTGTTTATTGGATGTTTGGATGTTAGATAGTTTGGATAAAATAAACTCAACCCCATTTATAGGTGTTTGCACCTCCTTAAGAAGTTTTTAGATCTTATTACAAGTTACATATATTTGTGACTATTCTATACTATTCTATCACATATATATATATATATATATATATATATATATATATATATATATATATATATATATATATATATATATATATATATATATATATATATATAAAAGTTTCCATATGTATAATGCCCCTGTTTTTTGTTAAACATTACATGGAAAAAACCTTATTTAGGTTAGTTAATAATATAACTAATGTAAATTTTTTTATAAAGAAATAAATAAGAATTCTTTGTATATGTGTTTATATAAATGTTAGACAAAACTTAATAAATAGTCCCTATGGTTTCTAGAAATCTGAGATATAGTCCACAAGTTCAAAAACCTTATAGATGGTTCATTTTGTTCCAAAACTTTTAAAAAATAGTCTCCCACCCATATAAAAAGACTTATATACCCTTTTTATTTTTTTATATGTATTTTAATTAAGGTTATTAAAAAAATAGAAACCATAAGAGAGAGAGAGAGAGAGATACACATACACACAGAGAGAGAGATAGAGATAGAGAGAGAGAGAGACACACACACACAGAGAGAAAGAGAGAGAGAGAGACGTGGGCCATTTATGTATTTAATAATAATAAAATATTAAAATGAAATAATGAAAAATGAAAAATAAATATGTTAAAGGTAAAAAGCTCATTTTAATTTTGAAAGTGACTAAATCTACAACGAAACTAGCTGAAAAGGGTTGTTTGTTAAAAGTTTTGGAACCATAAGGACTATGTATGAGGGTTTTTTTCCCTCTAACTTAGGGACTATATCTCACATTTCTAAAAAGAAAAGGGACCATTTATGAGGTTTTATCCAAATGTTATTTGTATATAAATAATATTTAAGTTACTTATATAAAACAATAAATAATTATACTAAAGTTGTGGTAGTCATGAATACGAACCTGAGAGTATAAAGATCGCCAAAATATGACGTCGTATGAAGAAGTTATGAATTTTATAAGATAATTTCAATGTATACTCTTTATAAACATCAAAGTGAAAATAGATTACTTTTTTAGCCAAAGTAGTCTTGATGAAAGTTGTGGAACGCGAAATTACAAATCCGAGGATATAAAATCGTCGAAAATGAAGGTCGTATGTGAAAGTTACAATTATCCAAAGAAAATGAGAATTTACCTGGAAGCTGGCAGCTCTAGGCTGCGAGCCACCACATGGTAGTAGGAGAGAAAATGACCCCAACAACCATCGAGTGACGTGGCTTCACCAGTAAGCGTCATGTAAGGCACGACGTACATAGGCACATCACACTTTTGAAAAAAGTTGCTATAAATAACAACTCACCTCCTCATTTGTTCCTTGTTAATTCTTTCTCTTTCAACCCTCGGGATTTCAGTCCTTGTGATTTTATTTCTTCGTTCTTTTCGAATCTTTTAATGAAGCGTTGTGTAACACCCGTGTTCCAGATTGGTTAAGCTTACTTTTATTAGGGACCAAAGATGAAGCTTTGGAAGAAATCTTGTGCCATGACATGGCCAAGGAGGGCCAAGACATGGAAGTTGTTTAATGGATCGCGTGTGTTATTGGATCGTCATGGCGTAGCCAAAGGTTGCCACACCGTGACAGCTCACCTGGCCCAAGCCCATGATTCTTTTAGGGTTTTCTTCATATTTAAACCCCTCTAAATCATATCACCCTCAAGTTTTAGAAACCTTAACCCAAATTCCTCCTTGACAGTTGTGAGTCCATTTTGGTGACCTTGGGTGCTTATGAAGAAAGAAAAGGCATTGGAAAGGATTGTGGTGCTTTTTGGCTGAAGTGAAGATCTATTTTGGGCATCTTTGGTCCTTTATAAGTGTCTAGGTTCCTTGCTTTATGGATTTAAGTGGTTAGATGTTGAATATTGTCCAAGGTCCTTCATATTGGAGCAAGTTTGGAAGGAATGAACTCATAAAGTTGGCAACTTTATGACTCTCCTGAGTCTCAAGAGCATTATATGTTTTAGTTTTAGTCTTTGGTGGAAGTTCTCGTCATTTGCTTGAGTTTTGGTCTTTAGAGCTCATTTTGACCTAAAATGGATTCTAGACATGTATTAGACATAAATTTCTATAAAGCTTCCATCTTTATGATGGATCTGGTATTAGAAAACCCTTATGAAGTGGTTGGATTAAGGACTTTTCATATTAAGGTATTAATGGTTAAGACATGGTGGTATTTGGCTTTATTTGGACTTAGGGTTGGAGATCTTGATCTTGTTGGGTGTATTAATGGATAAGTTGGAAAATTTATCCATTTAGACCATTGAATGGACCAGATTTGAGCTTTGGAGTTCTTGGAATCGAGAAAACTGACTTAATCCATTAAGCTGCTGGAAACCCAATGCCCACGGCATGGCCATAGATCGCCATGAACTAGCGATTGGGAATTTCCCGTATGTCTAGTTGTATGAGGGCCACGACGTGGCCAAGGAGGGGCACGACATGGCAGTTGGCTAAAGTCAACATTGGCCGTTAACTTTGACTATTGACTTTTGACATGAGTTGAATTTTGGTCAAATTTCTATTTTAGGAGATAGACATAGGGTTTTCCTTGTATGGATTGATATGAGGTATTTAATACCCATCCTTGGCGGTGAGATCTATTAGCAGTGGTCGACACGACATTGAGTTGGGTTTTAGTCGGCTTTGTGATTCAGGTAAGTTTTCCTCATTGTACTTGTGGGTCGAAGGCACCATTACCGACCAACTAGGTTATGTATCCTATATATAGGATGTTTCTATGCTATAGTGATATGTTAAATCTACATGATTATCTGCTTTCTGGTTATATGTTTATTTGTTGCATGTGTCGACATAACGAGTGTGGGGTGAGGCAATACTACTTTGTGCGGAGGACAACAAACCTGGTAGCAAGCCAGACATAGTTATGGGCCAAAAAGGCAAGTCAGACTTATGTTGTGGGCTCGAGATCAATCCAGACATGAGATGTGGTCCAGATAGGCAAACTAGACTCATGCTGTGGGCTCAGGGGTAATCCACTCCGATGACTGTGGATCTAGTATGCATGTTGTTATATGTTGTGTGGTGGTATTTTGGGAAAACTCACTAAGAGTTGGCTTACAGTTTGATTGGTATGGTTTCAGGTACTTCTGAGATTAGGGGCAAGGTGAAGGCTTGATTGTGCATATCCTTCGTATTTTATGATATTTGATTTTGGGATACTCTGATTCATGATTATAACTTTTGGAAACTATGTTTGTAAAAATTTATGGTTTTTGGCTTGGTTTTGAAAATGAAAAATTTACCTTGATTTTTGGGATGTTACACGTTGAAGCGTTGGAGAATCTGTGTGGAGAAGAATTCAATGTCGAAGTTAGCTCGCGGGACCTTCGAGTTTTTGCTAGGCAATCCGATAAGATAAGTTGCACTTACTATGCTTGTTAAGTGTAACTTTTATTGTGTTTATTGTCGTTGTTATGAACCTATAAATAAGATTTATCACTAGTACTGGTTATAATACTGATTGATCTATTTACAAACATAATTTCTAAGTAAGATCTTAGTAAGGTGTTTAAAGTGGATTTTCCAAACAATATATTTATATACCAAACAGATCATACCTCTAATAGCATCTTACCTGGTCATTCCTTATTTGATAGAACTTGGTATTCATTAAGATTAATGAAGAATATGAGAAATAGTTAATATAATCTTGAATAATATAAATATAAATGAAACTAAAACTTAGTAATATTGTATTGAGGTCATTTAAAAGGGGAAGCTAAAATGTTGAACGAAGAACTAACCTACCCACAAATCTTCCACCTTTAATCAAGAGAGTGCGTAGTTACTTTCATGAGCATGATCTTAATAAAAGTATTTATTACTTAAAAGATTAAATGTATATATTGTATAGTTAGTGGGTAGTTACTTTTATGAACACGATCTTCATAAAAGTATTTGTTACTTAAAAGATTAAATGTATATTGAATGATTACTATTTGTATTTTGTACTAAACATATACCATGTATTGTGATAGTATTGCATGAACATAAAATTAGTATTGTAAGTTAACTACATGTATTGTAATCTTGTCTAGTTACAAACAAAGACTTATAAAGGATAATTAGTTCAAATTTTATTTAAGAGTGAGTAGTCTCATTCTAGGGTAATGCATGAGTTTGATGTAGAGTGCAGTATTCCTCCTCTTTCAGATACCAAGTGGGTGTGTATGAGTCATCTACCAGAGTAAGATGACAACACTGGATTATTATAGATGGTCTTGTGAATTACTTTGCTAGGGTGGATTTATAACCCACATACGTAGATGAAACAAGATATCATATTTATCAAATACTCTAATGTTTGGATTGCATTTATAAATCAACACTGACCAAGGAATCCCCTGGCTGTGTCGTTAAACTGTTGATCAAAACGATTCATCAGGTAAGGTGATTCTTCCATATGATCGTTGCTTCTCTGTGTTACTTTATATATGTTGTTGATTCATTTTGTTTATGTTGAAGAGAACCGATTGATTCCTGTTCATATTCTTCTTTGTGTCTCTAATTCTCTTAAGATAACATGGTATCAACTTTCTAATCGATTCTCTTTCACCTTTCGCATTCAAATTTATCTGTTTTTTTTTCATCACGTCGATTCCTTATTCTTCGATAAATTCATCTCAATCTGTTGCAATGAATGTATCAAGCCCTGATTATCTTGGATCTTCTGACAATCCAAGAGTTGTTCTTATTTCACATGTTTTCAATGGACATGAATTTTCATCTTGGAAACGATTCATGAAAATTTCTCCGTATGCAAAGAACAAACTTGCTTTCATCGATGGCTCAATTTCACAAGCTTCTTCTGACTCTTCCACATATTCAAATTGGCATCAAGTTAACTCTATGGTTATCAGTTGACTACTAAACTCACTACATTCAAACATTGCTGAAAGTGCTATGTTTCTTCAAACATCATTTGAGATCTAGAAGGAGCTCAATCATCGTTATGAACAAATAGTTAATGATTTCTCAACCCATTTCAAAAAGTTAATGAAGATCTAGGAAGAAATTCGCATTGTTAAGAGTATTCAATAGGGATGTCAACAGGGGCAAACGGGACGGGGATTGCATCCCCCGCCCCCACCCCCGAAATTTTCCTGTTCCCCCGCCCCCGCTCCCGCTCCCGAAATCTCTAGACTCCCCATTCCCGCCCCGCCCCCGAATCCCAGGATTACCCCCGCCCCCGGCCCCGTTTCCCCGGCCCCGTTTGGGTTGACTTTTTTTTGGGCGAACGAAGATGTTGTTTAGGCTAAAAGAAACCATTTTGGATAAAAATAGTTATTTATAGCATAAGTTTATATATTTAAAATAAAAATATTATAACATCTTAAAAACGTTATACTATAAACTTAAAAACATGATATTTAATTGAATTTTGGAAGTTCAAAATCATTGTTATTATTTATTATATTTTTACAATTAATATATACTAATATAAATAATATATTAACGGGGTCCCCATTGGGGTTTCGGGACGGGACTACCCACCCCCGCCCCCGCCCCCGAAACTAAAATGGGGGTTAACATTGCTCCTGCCCCTGCCCCCGTCCCTGATTTTTTAAACAAATATTCCCCATTCGGGATCGGGGCCCCATGGGTTCGGGGTCCCACGGGACTTTTTGACATCCCTAGTATTCAAGATTCTACTCGTGCTGTTATTACATGTATTCGAAAATTTCTTAATGATCAACAATTGATTCAATTGCTCATGGGTTTAAATGACACTTATAAAGAAATTCTAGGACAAATCATAATGATGAAACCATTACCAAGTGTTTCCACTGTTTACTCAATGATCATTCAAGAAGAATGTCAAAGAGACATTAATCCTCTACATGCAATTTATCTTGATGTCATTCCTATGAAAGTATCTATCAATCAATCATATAATTCATCCAAGAAAACATTACTCTGTGGACATTGAAGTCTGGTAATTCCAAATCTCGGTGTTACCAGTTGATTGGCTTTCCTTCCACCTTCAAATTCACCAAAGTAAAAAAAGGATGAACCTAAGGCTTATGCTTCATAATGCTAATTTCTTTTCTTATGCTCATTTTTCTTCTAATGTCTATAAATAACATGCTCTTCTTAAACAACATATTTCTATAAATCATATGTCCTCTAATTCCAATATTTTTGTGTCTATGACTAAGTTTTCTCATCCACGTAGAATTAGGCTACCTAATGAATCCAGTCTTCCTGTTTCACATTATGGTGATGTTCAACTTCATAAATCTATTCTATTGCATAATGTGCTATATGTTCCTTCGTTCAGATTTAACATTGTCTCCATAATCAAACTTACATCACAACTTCACACCTTTGTTTTATTCACTGATGAGACATGTATCATTCATGACCCTTTGTTGAAGAATAGAATTTCACTTGGTGTTGTTAGGAAGAGAATAAATGATGTATATGTGTTTGATTATGATCATCTCAAACACAATTTGTCATACACTTTATATGTTTCTTTAATATCTTTTTTTACATCATGTATATGTTTCTCATTCAAACATTATGATGTGGCACAAATTAATGATTTGGTCATGTTTCTTTAGATACATTGAAACATATTATGTATCTTCGTAATTATACTCTTTCTAATATTGATGCTTGTATTACTTGTGCTTAAGCCAAACAAACTAGACCATCTTTTCCTCATGGTGTTACATACATTAATTCTATTTTTGATATTATTTATGTTGATGTATAGGGTCCATATAAACATCAAACTCATGATGGGTATAAATACTTTCTAACCATTAGTGATGATTATACGCGACACACTTGGATTCATTTATTAAATCACAAAAGCTATGCTTTTACTTTAATAAAATCCATTGTGACCTTCATTCAAACCTAATTACAAGTCACTATCAAATGTATTCAAACTAACACTGGAAAAGAGATTGGATATAGTTTAGATGGGCAAAATTGCTTTCAAACAACTAGTATAATTCTCCAGAAATTATCCCGTCATACCCCTCAACAAAATGGTTTAGTAGAGAGAAAACATAGATTAACTGCTGAAGTTGTTAGGGCATTATACTTTTAATCTAGTGTTGGGAGTTCATATTGTGGTGAATGTACCAAAACGGATGTTTACATCATTAATAGACTTCATTCCAAGGTTATTTACAACAAACCCCCTTGTCAGTTGTTGTATAACAAAGATCATGATTTCACAGCTTTGAAAACATTTGCATGCGTTTGTTTTGTGTCTTCCACACCTGTTAACAGAGACAAATTCATGTCAAGGGCACACTCTTGTATCTTTCTTGGATATTCCCATGGTCAAAAAGCTTTTAAAGTGCTTAATTTGATCAATCAAACCATTTATGTTTCAAGAGATGTCAAGTAATATATTTCCTCTGCATGCTATTAAACATCCATTATCCATATCCTATATCTCTATTACCTCATATGATATTGAGCATTCATAACTCATACCCATTTCTACTCAAAATGCAACTTTTCCAGAAAATGACCATTCTACCCTTGTCCTAAGATATAAAGAAGCAATATAATTTATTTTTCACCATCCTATGTGAATGATATATGCACTCATGTTACATCATAAGAATCTACATATCTTTGTATGCATACTATTACGAATTTATGTATCAGTGAGAATTTTCAACATCATTATATTGACAATCAAATGTCTTAAGTTTCTTCCTTGACATCTATTCCTTTTCATCCTTCATTTAATCATCAAGAAAAAGGTATAATAGAGTGGTAAATGGCTATGCAAACTGAAACCATTGCACTTGATGCTAATATGACATGGCACATTGTCAAACCTCCCAAAGGAAAAAGGTCAATTGCTTGTTCTATAAAGTCAAAATTAAAGCATATGGCTGACCGAATTAGCGACAAAGGGATTCACTCAAAAGTAGGTCTGGCAATGGAGCGGGTTTTGACCCTGATCCGATCCAAACCCTTAACAATTATACGGGTTTGGAGCATAGTTTTTGATCCGTTTACCCGTTAACGACTCGTACCGCTAACCCTTTTATTAAAAGGGTCGGGTATGAATCGTCACCGATCCGCTCCATTTATAACCCGCCCCATATAAATTTTAAAATTATACATTTATATTTTAAACTGTCTAAATTTTACTTTAAATTCCAATCTAAAGTCCAAAGAGAAAAGGCCAAAGACTAAACTATTTATACATAGGACTCGGGGAATCAACTTCTAGATTTTCATTCTTCTCCCAAAAATAATGATGTCATTTCATTTATATTTCATCATGTAATCACCAATTTCATTTATAAATCAATAAATTCATTTATCAACTGGAAGAAAGTTTGTAATTGCTATTCTCTATCAATGCAATCGAGGGTCAAAAACTGTAACGACCCAAAAATCACGACTAAAAATTTCTTTTAAAACATTACTAAAACTAGATTTATAAACAACGTATCATAAGTCAAACATAACTTTCGAGTATTAAATTCAAAACATAATATCATTATCAGAGTCAAACATTTCCAGGCTAACTGACTATGGTGTGTGCTCTGCAATCTTCCCGAGCTCCTCTTTTGAAAACCGAGTACCTGAAACCAAAACTGAAAACCGTAATCACGAAGCTTAGTGAGCTCCCCCAATCTACCACATACCATAAAATAACATATAAAGCACATACTGGGCCTTGCCCACTGCATCGGACCGAGGTCCGGACTAACTGGGGCCTTGCCCCCTGCATCGGACCGAAGTCCGGAACTGACTGGGACCTTGTCCCCTGCATCGGACCGAAGCCCGGACTAACTGGGGCCTTGCACCCTGCATCAGACCGAAGTCCGGAAACTGACTGGGACCTTGTCCCCTGCATCGGACCGAAGTCCAGACTAACTGACTGGGACCTTGTCCCCTGCATCGGACCGAAGTCCGGACTAACTGGGGCCTTGCCCCCTGCATCGGACCGAAGTCCGGAACTAACTGAACATCACATAACATAAACATATCAACTAGCATGAACACACATATACTGCATACTGCATCGGGCCGTAGCCCGGAACATATAACACATAAATCCGGTCTGAGCCACGAAGGCATCAAACATGCTAACTACTGCATCAGATCAAAATCCGGAAACTACTGCCAGCTAAACGGGCCGACATTGTGGCCTTAGACCCGTTCCTACTGGAAGGAAACTCACCTGAACTGCTGAGCTCTGCTGATAAACCTCTGGCTGCTACTCGGCAATCCCCTGAACCGCTGCTCTTCTAGCTCTCCGAGCTATCAATATACATATAACACTTAGTCTGACAGACAACTAAGTCAACTCTGGTCAAAGTCAAAATCCTGGTCAAAGTCAACCTTCCAGGTCAACCCTACTCGCCGAGTCCTCCTAATGACTCGCCGAGTTCATAAACTCAGGGTCTTTCTATTCGCGACTCGACTCGCCGAGTCATTCTATGACTCGCCGAGGCCAACTAGTTCCAAGTCATGTCCTGTCCAACTCGCTGAGTCACCACCCGACTCACTGATTCGAGTCTCAACTCGAAGGGTTTGAGGTTTCGCGACCTGACTCGCCGAGTCCACTAATAGACTCGCCGAGTCCAAGGCAATCTTCAACCAACTCGTCGAGTTGTTCTTCCAACTTGCCGAGTTCATGCTTAACTTCATCCGACTCGACGATCTGTTCATCCCACTCGTCGAGTTCCTTCTCATCTTCAAGCTACTCGCCGAGTCCACTCGAAGGACTCGCCGAGTCTATTCAGATCTCCATACATGCAGAGGACTTTTGAGTCATGCATGGACTCCATACTGCAGATATACCCTTCCCAAGCCTATTCCCCACGTAAAGTTGCAAACTTTACGTGTAGAGAAGGAGATCTAGGCACCATTCACCATAAACTAGGGTTTAAGACAAAGGGGCTCAACAATCAACCCATAAACTGATGCTTTATGATTCTCTAGGCCAAGATACACATAGATCTGAAGTAGCGACTTCAGATCTAGGCTTCTAACTCGAAATGGCTCAAGAACTTGCCCTAAAAGCCCCAAATCCTATGATGAAGGTTGATCTAAATACAAAAGAGGGAAGGTCACGACTCATTACCTTCAAATGCTCTGGAAGACCTCACAAACTCTGGATCTACTGCCAATTCTTGAATCCCCAATGTGTGCCTTCTTCCTTCTTCCTTCAAATCACCCAAAATGGCAAGAAAACTTGAATGAGCAACAATGGAGGCTTAGGGTTTCTGGTTCTGGACTATAGGGCCGCAACTGAGCCCTAGGAAAGAGAATAAGATGCTTAAATAGGGTACCAAGTCCCAAAATTAGGGTTTCCAAACCCAGACCTGACTCGTCGAGTCCACTTGCCGACTTGCCAAGTCGGTCAATTGCTTTACACCCGGATCCCGCTCCGACTCGCCGAGTTTCTCCCTGGACTCGACGAGTCAACCCTCTTCAACTTAGGGTTTTTCCTTTCCTTTATTGACCTTTCTGATTTCGGGTGTTACAACTCTCCCCCACTTAAACTAAACTTCGTCCTCGAAGTTTGCTATGGCCAACTGTTCTGCGAACTGCCTCCAACTCTCCGCCTGGAAAAACTAATACCCTTTTGTCCATCACTCCAACCACTCACAGTGCCGGTCACTACTGTTGGTACATACTGAATCCTTCTCTTTTCTATAATTTCCTCTACGCTACTTCCTCCGACTGAAATCCTGTTGCCCCCCATCCGCCTATCGGATGCACTGAGACTACCCAGGTCTAACTAGTCTGTCAATATCTGAGTTACCGGACTCCCACCGGTCACTGTACTCCGACACCATCTCCTAGTCGTTCCCGACGACTCCTGAAGATATTTCGACTATCTATAACTATTCTATCTATTATGCCATCCATACTGAAACGATGCTGCTGGAGCCAGCCTGCTTATCTCTCATCTGATTACTCGACTCCTACTAACTCGAGTCTTCCATCCTGAAGGAAAAACTTCCTGCCTAGCTATCCTTACAGATCACTTGTACTTGGCAGAAGCTCGACTGATCCTGCTGAGAGGGACTTGCCATTTCCAAATCAACCAACTATATCGTCAGCACTTGCATTCCAACACAAATACTAATACTGACCAAAACTCTGAAACCTTCCAAACACTGAACTGCCTGCAATACTGAACATGCCTGAAACTTTAAACTGCCTGAAACGCTGAACCGACTGAAACGCTGAACGGCCTGAAATACTGAACTGACTGAAACACTGAGCTGCCTGAAACTCTGAACTGACTGAAACACTGAGCTGCCTGAAACACTGAACTGGCTGAAACACTGAGTTCCAACTCAACTGTGGAGTCAAAGGACTCCTCACTTAGTCGCTTCCACGACTTCTGAATGAAATCTTTCTCTGGAACTAGTTTCCACTAGTTATCCTGTCACTGTGGCTCTAACAATCTTCCGATCCAACCGATCGGGTCCATACGTCACATCCTGACATCATCAATTCCACGACTAACATCATGATGGCTCCCAGACTGACAGTAGCCCTTAACATACCCAAACCCCAACGGTCCGCTGCTACTCTGATCTCATAACTGATGCGACGATCTACTGACAAATCGCCGACTCAACCATAACTGAACCATTTGGGAAATCCGAATTCTAACCCGTGGATTCCCATATCCTCACTGCTGCACTCGAATTGGTGGGTACTACTGCTTTCCCGCGTCCAACACGCGCTCATGCTACCTACCAATCTGATAAAGGCTGCGACTACGCTCGCGGACTTACAACTCTCTAATACTATCTGGCTACTAGTGAATGCTACGGCTACCCCCGCAGACTTACAACACCACTACTACTACCTGACTGCTAGTGAATGCTACGGCTACCCCCGCAGACTTACAACACTACTACTACTACTATCTGACTGCTAGTGAATGCTACGGCTACCCCTGCAGACTTACAACACTACTACTACTATCTGACTGCTAGTGAATGCTACGGCTACCCCCGCAGACTTACAACACTACTACTACTACTATCTCGAGGACATCCTGACTATCCTTGGTCCCGCTAGTGATTCCTCATCCCGATTCTCAAAACCAGCTCTCAATCTTTGAATACTGCATCATCCTCGACATCTTATATCCTTGATATACTTAGCGCTTCGTCGAGGAACTCTTCGGCTTGGTTCCCAAACCAACCGTCCACTAATCCGGATACAAGAAGCTATTGTTGGGAAGTTTCCAAACTCCCAACTCCTGAATCTACGCAATCCTGCATGCTGACTCTGCCACTGGCTACAATACGAAGACATCTCTTGCTAACCGCTCTCAGGATCCTCATTCCGACTCACTTGAGCCTCTACAGGTGGTCCTCCAATCCTGGATTCTCAACTAGCTTCTAACCATCTCGATTACATGAACTAACTACTAGAAAGGTCCTCGAACTCCCAAATCTGAACTCCTCAATCCATCGATCACTGTGCTACAATCATTTTAGAGGCCGCGCAATCATTCTGAGTCTATGTGGCTCTTATTCTTGTATACTTGGAAGGGTTCTCCCCCACTTGGATTCGGCTAGATCCTTACTGCTCACTGGTCGAAAGGATTTCCAACCTTCCTTTCATTAGAAGGGCGATATGCTGTCCGCTGACGTTTATCCTTGCCAGCGCTCCAACTAACTCTTACCAGATCCGCACCTTTCCTGCTATCTGACTGAGCACCCTTCGATCCTTAACTGTAATTGCTTTAGGGACTACATCCCGAGAATCTGCGTTTGGGGTGCACATCCCCAACCCACTTCCTTACTGACCGCTAGTTACTCCCCTAAAAACTCTGGGTTAACACTACTGAAAATATAACTGATCATTACCCGACTAACGCCTTCCGCAAGTAGTAAGGCACTACTGCATCTTACACATACATGCTACAGTTACTGTATCCGAAGTAACCTGATCTGGAAGGAACGACCTCCAATTCACCATTCTAACTCCAAGGTATGCAGATGACATAAAACTCAACCACAAGCAGGTAATACAATACCCCAACACTTAAGCTTATTGATAACAATGCAACAACATAATAATAATATCACAAATAATAGCTGACAGAAAAGCAAAAGATACATACCTCCATCACTCAGTGCTGCTCGTATCCCTGCTGAAATCTATCGGAAAACTCGGCTCCGAGCTGTAGGCGCCCTTGCCCGGCCCTGATGTCCACTGGCGGCTCTCGAAGTCCCAGGGGCAGGAGCTGACACCTGCCCTGCTGTATACAAACTTGGATAGTGGGCCTTCTTGTGGCCTCTCTGACCGCAATGGAAACATATCGGGTCAAGTCCTTGGGCAATGGTAGTAGTACAATCCCTGCTGATATGACCCATTCGACCGCATCTGAAACAGCCCAAATCATCACCATTTCTATGCCTGCACACACCCATGTGCGTCCTTGCGCACTTCCCGCATCGACTGAGGTTCTGATAGTTCCTCGCCCTCAAATCCGAACCCTTGGGCCTCTCTAACCGAACCGAAAATCACTGGAGTCTGATCAATGATGTTGCACGTGATCTCTGCGGAAATGAAATCCCTCATCTGATTATCAAGCTGCCCGACTCTAAAGCCCGAGCCAGATCCCTCCTCGACGTCTGAACTGCTAACTGGTAGCTCACGCAATGTCACCATGCTGAAAATATAACAATTTCTGATCAATTTACATACTACTGCTGAGGGACCTCTCACACACTCTACCATTCCCTGGTTTCGTCTTGGCCCCTCTTGAATCGAGTACGGATCCTCTGCTTTCAGTAGTATGGGCCCCTACTACCTTCCACATCTATCCATACTTTCCTCAAGAGTTACCTCAACTCCACCAAATCCCCTTTTCTCTACTACTGATCTCTGCTACTCTCATCCTAGGCTTGCCCTAGGGAACTTCTGACTCCACCCAAACCAGTCCTCAGCTGCTGAAGGTCTCCTTGTAATTCCAATTAGCCACCACCTGAATACCATCACATGCAATGAGGCTCGGATAATCCTTCGAGTAAAAGTCTCGTCCCTACAACGGTTAGACTCAGACGAGAGCTGCGCAGTAGGGCCAAATCCAGCACTCTGAGATTATTCAACCCTGATCACATGTGATGTGACGTATTCACCTAATGGCTAACTCCCATCACTCAGAGTCCCACAAAGCACAAAGCAAGCAGCATTCGGATAAAGGAAACGTACTCAGGCAAAACTATTCTCATAACAAGAAACTGCACTAGCATACAATGCTAAGCTCATACTATCAGGCATAACCTACACAGGCTATCCTACTACTGTCTACTCAATACTAGCATGCAATTCTCATCAAGCTGGAACACATAAAGCAGGCACATAAGGCATCATCCTAGATCCTTAGTCCTATTCTAGCATGCTGTTCTACTGAAGCTGGAACTGAAACTGAAACTGAAACTGATACTGATAATCATAACATAACTTGTATGGGTAAATTGGGAGTACTTACTTGAGCTCGGATGATTGCATGCACCACACCCTTTTCTCTTTTCAAAACTCTTTTTGCTTTTTCTAAAACTCTTTTCTTTACACTTTTTCTAAAATTGTTTTCTTTTCTCAAAATTCTTTTGCAACTACGATTTTTCTTTTGAAAACTCTATACCACTTCCTTAGTTTGAGTTCAGGCACACTCGGAAGTGCGCCCGAATCCCTCAAACCAAGGCTCTGATACCAACTTGTAACGACCTAAAAATCACGACTAAAAATTTCTTTTAAAACATTACTAAAACTAGATTTATAAACAACGTATCATAAGTCAAACATAACTTTCGAGTATTAAATTCAAAACATAATATCATTATCAGAGTCAAATATTTCCAGGCTAACTGACTATGGTGTGTGCTCTACAATCTTCCCGAGCTCCTCTTTTGAAAACCGAGTACCTGAAACCAAAACTGAAAACCGTAATCACGAAGCTTAGTGAGCTCCCCCAATCTACCACATACCAGACAATAACATATAAAGCACATACTGGGCCTTGCCCACTGCATCGGACCGAGGTCCGGACTAACTGGGGCCTTGCCCCCTGCATCGGACCGAAGTCCGGAACTGACTGGGACCTTGTCCCCTGCATCGGACCGAAGCCCGGACTAACTGGGGCCTTGCCCTCTACATCGGACCGAAGTCCGGAAACTGACTGGGACCTTGTCCCCTGCATCAGACCGAAGTCCGGACTAACTGACTGGGACCTTGTCCCCTGCATCGGACCGAAGTCCGGACTAACTGGGGCCTTGCCCCCTGCATCGGACCGAAGTCCGGAACTAACTGAACATCACATAACATAAACATATCAACTAGCATGAACACACATATACTGCATACTGCATCGGGCCGTAGCCTGGAACATATAACACATAAATCCGGTCTGAGCCACGAAGGCATCAAACATGCTAACTACTGCATCAGATCAAAATCCGGAAACTACTGCCAGCTAAACGGGCCGACATTGTGGCCTTAGACCCGTTCCTACTAGAAGGAAACTCACCTGAACTGCTGAGCTCTGCTGATAAACCTCTGGCTGCTACTCGGCAATCCCCTGAACCGCTGCTCTTCTAGCTCTCCGAGCTATCAATATACATATAACACTTAGTCTGACAGACAACTAAGTCAACTCTGGTCAAAGTCAAAATCCTGGTCAAAGTCAACCTTCCAGGTCAACCCTACTCGCCGAGTCCTCCTAATGACTCGCCGAGTTCATAAACTCAGGGTCTTTCTATTCGCGACTCGACTCGCCGAGTCATTCTATGACTCGCCGAGTCCAACTAGTTCCAAGTCATGTCCTGTCCAACTCGCTGAGTCACCACCCGACTCACTGATTCGAGTCTCAACTCGAAGGGTTTGAGGTTTCGCGACCTGACTCGCCGAGGCCACTAATAGACTCGCCGAGTCCAAGGCAATCTTCAACCAACTCGTCGAGTTGTTCTTCCAACTCGCCGAGTTCATGCTTAACTTCATCCGACTCGACGAGCTGTTCATCCCACTCGTCGAGTTCCTTCTCATCTTCAAGCTACTCGCCGAGTCCACTCGAAGGACTCGCCGAGTCTATTCAGATCTCCATACATGCAGAGGAATTTTGAGTCATGCATGGACTCCATACTACAGATCTACCCTTCCCAAGCCTATTCCCCACGTAAAGTTGCAAACTTTACGTGTAGAGAAGGAGATCTAGGCACCATTCACCATAAACTAGGGTTTAAGACAAAGGGGCTCAACAATCAACCCATAAACTGATGCTTTATGATTCTCTAGGCCAAGATACACATAGATCTAAAGTAGCAACTTCAGATCTAGGCTTCTAACTCGAAATGGCTCAAGAACTTGCCCTAAAAGCCCCAAATCCTATGATGAAGGTTGATCTAAATACAAAAGAGGGAAGGTCACGACTCATTACCTTCAAATGCTCTGGAAGACCTCACAAACTCTGGATCTACTGCCAATTCTTGAATCCCCAATGTGTGCCTTCTTCCTTCTTCCTTCAAATCACCCAAAATGGCAAGAAAACTTGAATGAGCAACAATGGAGGCTTAGGGTTTCTGGTTCTGGACTATAGGGCCGCAACTGAGCCCTAGGAAAGAGAATAAGATGCTTAAATAGGGTACTAAGTCCCAAAATTAGGGTTTCCAAACCCAGACCTGACTCGCCGAGTCCACTTGCCGACTCGCCGAGTCGGTCAATTGCTTTACACCCGGATCCCGCTCCGACTCGCCGAGTTTCTCCCTGGACTCGATGAGTCAACCCTCTTCAACTTAGGGTTTTTCCTTTCCTTTCTTGACCTTTCTGATTTCGGGTGTTACAAAAACCAATTGGAGGTAAGTACAATAATGATTTTAATTCCAAACGAAAGTTTTCGACTACATAATGTGTTTTCTAAATCAACATTTGTTTTATTTAACAAATGTGATTTTATGATTTAAGTAAAATGTGTTTGATTATTCAAAAAACCTACGGGTTATGGGGCGGGTTTGGATATCTGCTGATTCGGTGGACAAGGGTATGCGTTTGATTATTCAAAACCCTGCGGGTTATGGAGCGGGTTTGGATCGGATTTTGGAATTTATTAAAAGGGTTTGGATCAAGGTAGATTCGCTCCAAACCCGCCCCATTTCCAGGTCTACTCAAAAGGAAGGAATACATTATCATGAGAACTTTTCCCCATTTTTTAAATTCACAACAATTAAAAGTCTCATTGCTCTTGTAGTCAAACAACATTGGGACATGCATCAATTTGATGTCAACAATGCCTTCTTACATGGGGATTTACATGAGGAAGTATAAGGTCATCCTTTGACTTCTCCATCTCAGGTTTGCAATTTGAACGAGTTTCTTTATGGCTTGAAACAAGCTTCAAGACAATGGTACTCCAAAATTTCTGTTGTTTTGAGAGAATAAGGTTATTCAGATTCACCTAATGATCATTCTTTTTTCCTTAAAAAGAGTTATTCTACAATTTTCATAGTATCAATCTATGTTGATGATGTATTGGTGACTGGAAATAATACATAAATTTTTATCAAGCTAAACACCTTTTTAGATGACAAATTTCAAATAAAGGATTTTGGTCTTCTCCATTATTTGTTAGAAATTGCGTTCAATAAAATTAAAGGTGGTATGGCTGTACATCAACGAAAGTTCTTTAAGAATTGAGACATAATTATGGCATACAAGATAAAAAAAATCTCCTTTACCTTATCAAATCAAGTTACAACCAATAATCTTTGTCTGATCCCACAATTTATAGGAAATTGATTAGGAAACTCAACTTTCTTGTACATACTCGTCCTTATTTGTCATTCTCTATTCAATATTTAACCCAATTTAACAAGTCATATTCACAAGATCATCTTAAGAAGTTATTCATGTACTTCAGTACCTAAAAGGAACAATCAATCAAACATTATATTTTAATGATAAAAAACAATCCAAAATGGAAGCTTTTTACGATTCCGACTAGGCTTCTTGTCCCATAACTCGAAAATCAGTGAGTGGATACTTCATCACTTTTGGAGGCTCACCAATTTCATGGAAATCTAACAAACAAATAACTGTTTTTTTATCATATACAGAGGATGAGTATAGATCCATGCGTCACGTCTGTGCTGAATTGGCTTGGTTAAGTTGATTGTTTCAAGAATTTGAAGTACCAAATATTACACCGATCCCTCTTAAATGAAAATCAAGCTTCCATATATATATATATATATATATATATATATATATATATATATATATATATATATATATATATATATATATATATAAATTCAAACCCTATTTTTCTCGAGCGAACCAAACATATTGAACTTGATTGCCACTATGTTCGAGAACAAGTTCAAGCAAGTCTAATTGATTTGTCTCATGTTTCCACATACGATAACATACATATATCTTCACCAAAAATCTTCAAGGTTCAAAACATTATGATGTTTTCAACAAGCTTAGTGTTCGTTTATTTCCACAAGATTGAGGGGGGGATGTTAGCCACATCATACTTCTCCTTACAAATTCTGTTACAAGTTAGTTATGTATAAGGGTATTTTATGAGTTTACCAAATAGATTAGTTAGTTCAGTTAGTTCGTTGCTTCTATGTTTATTTTTTATTGATTCATTTCATATATGTTAACTAGTAAAAAGTTCACGCTTTTCCATGGGTTTGAACGAAGTGTGGTTAGATGTGGTGAATGATTACGAATACGAGATCCTTTATTACCCAGGGAAGGCCAATATGGTGGCTGATGCTCTTAGCCTCAAGGCAGTGACAACACTGATACGAGACATATGTCTGAGGATGAAAGTGATTACTCCGTTACTAGAACGGATCCGGGAGGCCCAAGTCACGGGTATGAAGGAAGAGCGCCGAAAGTGTGAGCAGATCGTAAGCCATGTGGCCTCATTTAGTTATGACATTCATGGGTTGTTGACCCTACATAGGAGGGTCTGAGTTCCGTATTGGGGCGGTGTACGACAAGTTCTGATGGATGAGTCCCACAAGTCGAGGTTCTCCATCCATCCCGGGGCGACAAAGATGTATCGAGATCTTTGCCCTGGTTATTGGTAACCCTGCATGAAGCGGGACATAGCATGGTATGTATACGATGCTTGACTTGCAGGAAAGTCAAGGCCGAACACCAGCGACCTCACGACAAGATGCAACCATTGGACATTCCCGTGTGGAAATGGAAAGATATCACTATGAATTTCATCGCGAAGCTTCCCAAGACCGCACGTGGAGTAGAATCGATATGGGTCATCATGGATTGGTTGACCGATAGTGCTCATTTTATCCCAATCTAGGAGAGTATATCGGCTGAGAAGCTAGCCGAGATCTACGTACGTGAGGTAGTGGCAAGACATGGAGTGCCGGTTTCGGTTGTATCAGACCGAGATGTTCGTTTCACTTCCAGATTTTGGAAGCGGTTTCACGACGAGATGGGTACTCTTCTTCACATCAGTACCGCTTTCCACCGTCAGACTGACAGACAGAGTGAGAGGACGATTCAAACTCTAGAAGACATGCTGTGTGCGTGTGTATTGGATTTTGGAGGCAGTTGGGATACATATCTTCCGTTAGCGGAATTTTCGTATAACAACAAGTACCACGCTAGCATAGATCGACCTCCCTTTGAGATGCTCTATGGGAGGAAGTGCATGACCCCAATCTGTTGGGACGAGGTCGGTCAGAGATTCATGGGGAGTACTGAAGTGGTACTCAAGACCACTGAGAAGATTTAGCAGGTTTGAAGCAGGCTTCAGACTGCTCAGAGTCGGCAGAAAAGCTATGCCGACAAGCATCGTTCAAACTTGGAGTTTTAGGTAGGCGACATGGTCCTCCTGAAGGTGTCACCTTGGAAAGGTGTCATCCAGTTCAGGAAGCGGGGCAAGCTGGGCCCCAGGTATATCGGTCCCTTCAGAGTTACAGATCGGGTGGGCCGTGTGGCCTATTATTTTGATCTTCCAGCAGAGCTCAGCTAGATCCACAATACTTTTCATGTCTCCCAGCTGCAAAAGTGCTTGGTGGATGACTCCGCAGTTGTGTCTTTAGAGGATATCCAGGTTGATGACAACCTGAATTATATTGAGAGACCAGTGGCAATTCTGGATCACAAGATGAAAACCTTGAGGAACCAGGTTATACAGTTAGTGAAGGTGCAGTGGATGCACCACAAGGGGTCAGAGTGGACTTGGGAACCAGAGGATGAGACGAGAGACCATTAATTACCTATAGTTATTTAAGGCAACAAACTTCGAGGACGAAGTCTAAGACAAGCGGGGGAGAATTATAACACCTAGTTCCTGGTATGTATTTAATTAAAAATTTATTCATTTTTGTATAAGAACTCGATGAGTTGGAGGCCCCAAACTCATCTTGTTGGGAATGAATTTGGACGCAGGTGATAAAGTCTACTCGATGAGTTGGAGCCTCAACTCGACGAGTAGGACTGGCAGAATGAAACCCTAATTTCCGGGGTTTGCACCCTATTTAAGCATCTTAAACCCTCCATGTTGGCCGCATTTCCACCCTCCAAGTCCCAAACCCTAAATACAGAAACCCTAATGCATTGTGTGAGTTTGTGAGCCATCCTTGAGAGAGTTTTTGTGTGTTTTAAGCTTGTGGAAGAAAAAGAAGCTTGAGGACTCATGAAGGAGTTTGTAGATCCAAAAACTTCACCTCATCCTCGTCACTTTTTGGTAAGCAAGTCTCAAACTTGCCAAATGATTTCTTAGATCTCTTTCTTAACACTTTTATTGAGTTTTTGGTCCAAACATCTTGATCCTTGGGAAATGGACGTCCCAAGTGATTACCCTTTCAAATCTAGGGTCTTGTAGGGATTTCATGGCATAAAGGTACAAACTTTATGGTCATAGAAGCCCCATGCAACCTTTAGACAAGCATTTTGGCCTTTTAAGCTCCAAAGGGCCATGCATGGAGAGAAAGTCAGTAACTTTACGTGTTCATGTAGTGTCTAGGGTCTAGATCTCAGTTTGTATGCCTTAGCTTGAAGTATTAATGGCTTTTGGATCAAGATCTAGATATTAAAGAGTTAGGGGTTGAGCTAAATCCATTAAGGAAGGGTATTAATGGGTAAAGTTGGAAACCTTACCCTTAAAAGGACATTTTCAGTATGTATATGAAGTATGGGGCTTAGATCTGAAGGATAGGAGCTTAATCCATTAAAAGGGCTTAACAGACTAAAGAACTCGACGAGTTCATAAAGGAACTCGATGAGTTGGGTCGCAATACCCCGACCCTGTAGAAGGTAAGACTCGAAGAGTTCAAGGATGGAATCGACGAGCGGAATTGGAAAGTCCCAATGATGTTGATAGGAGAAACTCGACGAGTTGGATCGCGATTTCAGAGTTTTCTGATTTCTAGAACTCGGCGAGTCGATGGGTCTGTTGGATTAGTGTCTAAGTCCATAACTATTTTGGTACGTACTTGACCCGATGGTGCATGGTCCTTTTGGGTTGCCTTCACTAAAGCAACTTGATAGGATGAATTATGGAGAGAAAGGATTAAACATGATTTATTAATATATTATAAGAATAATATATTTAAGAAGAAATCATATTGTTTAATTAATATTAGTCAATAATTAATTGGTAATTAGTTTTGTGACCAAAAGAGATTAATTAAACTTAAGGAACTGGAATTGTAATCATAAGATAATTGCAATTGGGCCATGGATTGCCTTATATTAAAGAGTGGACGAATTCTATGGGGAAACCCATAAGAAATCGTCCAAGGCCTTAAGGAAAGGGATCCATGGGTTGCTTAGGGCTTAAGCATCCAAATTAGGGTTTCCTTGTTAGATAACCCTAATAGCCTAACTATATATACATCCCTTATGACCCAAAAACGTGGACAAGACTTCTTCTAGGGTTTCACACGTTTTAGGGCAGCCTCCTTCACCTCTCCTCTTCATCCTCTTGCTCTTGATGTTTGTGAACCATTAGAGGAGTGACATTTGTGACTCTAAGCTTTCTAAAGTCAATACAAGGAGGAATTGGGATTGTTATTGCTACATAACAATCAAGGTAATATCTTAAACCTATTCTCATGTTAATATGATTACTTGAATGCTAGAATTAGGGTTTATAGTCTTGGATAACTTGCATGTACAATAGAGAAACCTAGATCCAAGCATTAGGGTTTGTATGAGCAGATAGGATGTTCTTATAGCCAAAAACCCATCAGTGGTATCAAAGCGTAGATTGGTTTCTATTGTATTGATGCTATGTATGTTGAAAAAAATTCGTTTTTTGTGGTTCTGCATCATGGACTCGGCAAGTTGCCCCTACTCGGCGAGTCCATGGGGGTACTCGGCGAGTTCGAGCGTCAGATGGAGCTATTTTCGGGATTTCTTGATGTTTATCTTTGAGATACTTGCCTTTATCATATTAGATCAATATAAATCTGATTTTATGATATATATGACTATATTCTTGATCTAATTGAAGATATTTATCAATTAATAAAATATTTGTTTCCTTATGTGATAATTGATTAATTATTTTGATTAAATTGGTAAATTGTTTTGCAAGAAATCATTAAATAAATCAAATATGGTTAATTATGTGATTAAATGTTAAATAAGATTATTTGTTATTTGATCCTTGTGTTATGAAAAGTTTCATATTTTCCCCTTTAGGTTTTATAGTTTAAATTTGAACTCAAAAGTTTTGTTTTGAAATTTAAATAGTTGAAACCCTAATGTTTTGAAATGGTTCAAAACTTGCCCTCAAGTTTTGGAATTTAAATTTTGATTAATAGTTTAATTTTGATGTATATTTAAATTCTAAACCTAATGTTTTGAAATGTTTCAAAACTTGCCCTCAAGTTTTGGAATTTAAAAGTTGATTAAAAGTTTAATTAGGAATGTTAAATTCTAAAACCCTAGTATTGTTTTGAAAAGGTTCAAATCACACCCTTATGGTTTTATTAATTAATTAAGGTGTATAATTAAAAGAGGTTTAATAAATCCATAAATGTTTTGGTTTACAATTTAATTGAATTAAAAGTATAATTGTTAAATTTGACCACCTAGTATTTTAAAAGTTGTAAAATACACCTTATACTATATATAACATTAAAAGTCTAACATTATATATATGTATGAGTAAAAGTCAGTCTTACCGTTAGTAGGCCTCATTCACGAAGCTGGTCTATAAGGGGTGTTTAAGGAAATTGCCTATAAAATGGCGATTGAATGAGTATCCACTCTTACCCACCGCACTCTTGACTAGTGGAGGGTCGTTAGCTGAACGGGTAGGATAGGACGAAGCCTTCCATCATAAGTATAATGAAGTATAAAAGTAACTAAATGTTTTTCAAATTCTCAATCTTAGTTACTTAGGCAAAGTGAATTGATGCAATTCCATGAAATTACACTTTGTGCCCTTGCGAAGACGTTAGTGGAGCGTGTGTGGTTTACCGGCACACTAAATGGTTCTAAGCAAAGGTAGCAAAGGGTGACTCGATGTTAGTCATAGTTCGGTGGAGCGTGTGTGGTTTACCGGCACATCGAATAGGTGACTGAAACATGTGAGGCCACCATGTAAGTTTGCATGGTTATTCACACCCACTTTGTGATCCTCGGCATCCCAGTCACAAACAAGAGGGGCATATCGAGATTTAAACATGCCATTGAAGTGTTCAATGAATCTCAAAGGATCTAGGAGTTTTCATAGATTTAAAACCTAAATTTCTTTTTCGTTTTTCATGGTGGAAATTAGTGAATCGTCATTCACTTACCTTCAAATGTTCTGCAATTTGGGTTACGACATCCCTTTCCCGAGTTGTAGAATATTGTGTTGGGTCCTAGCCTTAGTATCTCATTTGGGTGATTTACTAAGGACTCAATCAATCAACTAACTTGAATTTGTTTCTCCCGTTTTGTAGATGTCAAAGTTCGACAACTATGGTCTTCCCAAATCCCGTGGAACAAGCATTCCACATGAAGATGGTATTCCACGATTCGATCAAGGAACAAGAAATCATGCTTCACTTCCTCCACCCCCTCCAATTGTTCTCCCTAACCCACAAGATCGAAGAATTGAAAGGTTCAACATCACTAAAGCCCTATTGGAAATGAAACATGAAGATGGTAAACCCGTGTGTGCCCACATTCTAGGAATGAAATCACACATTGATAGGTTGATAATGTTGGGTGTGTCATTCTCGGATGAGTTGGCTGTGAACTGGGTTTTGCAGTCACTGCCTGAATCATATAATGAGTTCAAAAGAAAGTATTATATGATGGATCATGACCATAACCTCATTGACCTAACTTACATGCTCATTGCTGCTGAATCAGAAATGATTTGGCGAAGCAATGGAGCGTATTTGTTGGGAAAGTCAACCGACCATGCTTCCGAGGACGTTCTAGGAGAATCAACCTGCGTTTGCTGCCAAGAGAAAGGGCGTTGGATAGAAGTCTGCCCTAAGAGCCTGAAGATTCCAGAAGATGGGATAGTCAAAGAGTATGGCTATGCTTCAGGTAAAATCCACTATCTAAGTCCATTAAGTTCCTATTCGTTGATTCTTAATACATGATATGATAAGATTGCATTTGAATGTTTTGCAGGATCAGTGAAAAGAAAGGAAGCTTGATGAAAGAGCAAGATGAGTCTAATAAAAAAGAAATGGATCTCGATCGCATGGACTTGAAGATTAGATTTTGAGCTTAGATAGTTATGATAGAGTTGTTAAGAATTTTCTTTTAAATACATAGTTTTCAATGGATTTTGCATTGTAAGGACAAATGTTTTCCGCTGCTTTTATAAATAAAATAAATTTTGGTTTGACTTATTTATTTATTTGTTTATTTCCTTGCAATGAAATCATTATGAAAATTGATGTTTGCATATTTCTACAACGAGTGGATATGATTCTTATTTATGATAATTATGGAAAGGTCGAGAATTTACCAAGTAGGGAGAGTTTCTCATCGCCCAAGTTTCAATTGGACAGAAACTTGGAATCACGCGACTTGGTTGCACGATGAATGAGAAATTTCATATTTGAAAATTAGACTAATTCATTGACAAAGTGTCAAGTGAAGGACTAGGAGATCAAGTACACAAAGTTGTGTGTTGATCAAAGTCCACCATAAGAGTAACAAAGAAATTCGTCATGGTTTACTAAAGGTTTAGTAAATATGATTACACTTATAAGATTAAGTGTAATTGTGAATTGATTAAAAATGTTTAAATCAATAGCAAAACGAATAAGAAGAGTCAAGTAGGCAGAAAGATAAAAGTTTCTCCATTCTAAGAAGAAGGGAGAGTAGCTTTTATGCTTTATGATAGGTCTTAATGATTAAGAACTATATCTCAATTGATCCTCTAAGTGAGTCTTAGTACAATTGTATGTCTAAGAAGAGGAATCAAGGATTGGAGAAATGGTCAAATCAAGAAGTCAATCATACTTCGTTCCAAAACAAGTCTTAGAGTTAAGATTGTGACATTGAGTGATTAGTATTAGGAAGGTTTATAACATTCATCAAAAGTGGAAAGTTGTGATGCCTTGTATAAGACAAAGACCAACTAGGACCAATTTATGAAGTGTTTTGATAAAAGCTACACTAACTCTTGAATATTTAATTGTCAAGAAATGTTTATTGACAAGAGAATCTTATATGTCAAGGAGTCAGTGGGAGTCTTAATGGTCTTGAAAGGTTTCAAGAACAAATCAAAATAGACCTTATCGATCATCACTAGCACACGATTTGAGGTTTACAACCTATCGTGTTGACATTATTTTGTTTCTGTGCTGTTCCAATTGAGTTAATTATGCATGTGAGTCCTATGAATTCTCATTTGAATGCATAAAAGGCAAGAACCTTGATCAATGAAAAGTACATTGATAGGAAAAGGTGAGTGGCTTAACTACTTGGAAGACATGGTAGACAGCTGTGCTACCATCAGGCAAGAAATTAAGATTAAGGAAGTTCGGTCCATATGAGCTTGAATTTGTTGTAAATTTTTTATTTTGACAAATTCACATGGATATGAACCCATACACCATTAAAATCTAAGTGTCATAAGATTCCCTCGTTCATGAAAGTGACTGTGAGGAAATGCTTTCACTAAGAGAGATTTTAAAAAGATAGTGATTGTAAAACTGTATTCTCGAATTCGATTATGGTTACGATATCCCTTTCCATAATTCGAATTGTGAGATTTGGCAATTAGTATAAATTGTTTAGACACACATATGAGCTATCTAAAGGAAATGTGTATAAGCTTAGATAAAGGATTATCAAAGCATTAAGTATTAGAAATATGAACTTAAGAAATTCAATAGGTATTGTTTTCTGAAAGTTAAGTTGTTCCTGAATACATGTCAAAGCTAGTAGGAGCATAAATGTTATGCTTTATAATAATAATCATGATAGTGGGAGCATAAATGTTACGATTTTATGATTATTATGGAAAGTATTGCAAGTTAGCAACATTAATTATAGAAAACAATAGTTATACTTTGCAAAGTTGCAAGAGTTGAAAAGTTGTTTTTCTATAATTAAGGGAGAGAATATTATGCTTCATTTCAAATCCAAAGGCTTAGGTTGTGGAATGTTAATAATTTAGTCAAGGAAACATAATGTGTTCTCAAATTTCGATTATGATTACGACATTCCTCTTCATAGTTCGAATTTTGAAAATGTAGCACATAAAATATTATGGCAGAAGATTGAATCTTCATGTAAGACATTATGCATCGTGTCCCATACGCTTCGGGTATAGGATTGATTGGAAATGCTATAATATTTGACCATTCTAAAATTTTCCAAATGTCTAGTGCATTTAGAGGGAAAAAGGACGAGAATCTGTTTTGACTAAGATAATTAAACAACTATCAAAGGACAATCCAAAGTTCGCGAGGATTGGTCGCTTGTGAGTAGTTGGAAGTATAGTATTGGATGAACCATATCGACATTATTATGAATAGATAAGATTCTATTGAGAATGAGTTGTCATATGGTAAGTATGGAAAGGTTTCCATATTGGGAGTTAGATATTAAGAGTCTATGTCTAGATTAGAAATTTTATGCAAAAGGATGTTCAAAGGAATGTACTTTGAGTGAGAGACATCATATCTAAGGAATTGTATTGTAACAATCCCCGATAGAGGACTTTGTAATATCGTTGGCAATAGTCTTTGTGACTTTACGAAATAGGATCATTGCATAAAATGTTAGAATCTAGCATATTCTATAAGTGGCAAGAATTTGATATTCTTTCACTTATGAAAAAGGATTTGGAGTTGTGAAATGAGTATGATAGGAAATGCGTTCATTTGATCTATTTCACAAAGTAAGAACCATAGGTAAACATTGTGTGCATGATAAGAGCATGAGACAAGTGTAATAATTCAAGTAAGAAGTTGATTACCCGAAACAACAAATAATGAGTAATCGATATGGTGATAAATAAAAGGTGTTTTATTTATGCTCAAAGGTTTGAGGTCATATGGGATTAGTATTATTCTTGTGTTTCACTTTGCATGTTTTGACTTCCTGAATAATTTAATTGGTTGAGAACAGTCAAATTGTTCGAACAGGCCACAGTCGTTCATATGTTGGAAGTAGGTACGAATAAAGACTGTCATGAATTGGTGTGTGGATTGTCTAAAGAGTATTAGACATAAGCAACTGTTTGCTGCAACGTTCATGAGTGCTTATGAATATGATTTGAGCATTGGATTAAACCCATGCTCACTTGGATCACTCCATGAATTGTATCACGAGTGATTGGTGAGACGATAATATCTTATATTCTTGAAACCGAGATGTGTGAGTTGTATCTTGCGAATCGGTTGCACATTGATAATATGTAAACACACCAGTAACTTGGTGTCATAAAACATATTGTTGTGTGTGATTCGGTGAGTGAGTGCAAGCGAGCATTGAATCAAAGTTTATCCGTTCCTTTTATCCAAAGTAGGATAAAAGCGATATCTTTGGGCCCTCGATGATTTAATGATGACAAACGTAAATGCTCGGCCGGGCTAGGGATAATTTGATTTGTTCAATTAGTCAGTCGTCATAAATCGGAAGTCGAGAAATAGTACAAAGAGAATGATTTGAAATCATGTCTCATACGATATCTAGAATGGAGGAATATATGATCCCTTATCTAAAGGACACGCGTATCTGATAGGATCAAAGTTGACAACGGCTTTGGAAAGCTACGATTGCAGATCAGGATCTGAAGTCATACGCAGAATAGTTATTAGACTTATCCAAGTGGGATACTGTTGGATTAGTGTCTAAGTCCATAACTATTTTGGTATGTACTTGACCCGATGGTGCATGGTCCTTTTGGGTTGCCTTCACCAAAACAACTTGATAGGATGAATTATGGAGAGAAAGGATTAAATATGATTTATTAATATATTATGAGAATAATATATTAAAGAAGAAATCATATTTTTTAATTAATATTAGTCAATAATTAATTGGTAATTAGTTTTGTGACTAAAAGAGATTAATTAAACTTAAGGGACTGGAATTGTAATTATAAGATAATTGCAATTGGGCCATGGATTGCCTTATATTAAGGAGTGGACGAATTCTATGGGGAAACCCATAAGAAATCGTCCAAGGCCTTAAGGAAAGGGATCCATGGGTTGCTTAGGGCTTAAGCATCCAAATTAGAGTTTCTTTGTTAGATAACCCTAATAGCCTAACTATATATACATCCCTTATGACCCAAAAACGTGGACAAGACTTCTTCTAGGGTTTCACACGTTTTACGGCAGCCTCCTTCACCTCTCCTCTTCATCCTCTTGCTCTTGGTGTTTGTGAACCATTAGAGGAGTGACATTTGTGACTCTAAGCTTTCTAAAGTCAATACAAGGAGGAATTGGGATTGTTATTGCTACATAACAATCAAGGTAATATCTTAAACCTATTCTCATGTTAATATGATTACTTGAATGCTAGAATTAGGGTTTATAGTCTTGGATAACTTGCATGTACAATAGAGAAACCTAGATCCAAGCATTATGATTTGTATGAGCACATAGGATGTTCTTATAGCCAAAAACCCATCAGGGTCAACTCGGCGAGTTGAGTCAACCCAGAATGTTGACTTTCACCAGGGGTAAAATGGTCATTTTACCCTAAGAAGGATTATTGGATTTTGACTAAGTGTTATTGTGATAATGATAGCTGGGGAGTCGTTGGAGCAGCCGTTAGAGATTCCTTACCGTGAGATTCGGCATTCAGCTTTGCGATGTGAGTTTTCCTCCTGTATGAACGGGTCGAAGGCACCAATACCGACCCGTTTATGTGTGTTAGTATATGCCAGACTAAGGTTCGTTGTCGGGTAGTGCCCGATGTAGGCTTATATGTTTATGGACTTCGGTTCAATGTTGGGGAAAGTCCGAGGAATTTTTGTATGCTTGATGTCTTCGTGATTCTTGCATGTGCTTGTTTTATATGTTCCAGACTTCGGTTCGATGTCGGGAAAACCCGAGGAATGTTTGTTTGCTTCCGGATTTCGGTCTGATGTTGGGCGGGGACCGATGAATGTTTATATGTTTATGTTATGTGATTACATTATATGTATTTGTCGATATGTTTATATGTATATCGGATTTCGGTTCGATGCCAGACGGGGCCCAATGCCGGACTCCGGTCCGATGTCGGCGGGGCCTGATGTAGCGGGCAAAACCCGTGTTATGTTATTATGTGATTATGTGTATGATATGTGGTATTTTGAGAAGACTCACTAAGCTTCATGCTTACAATTTTCAGTTTTGGTTTCGGGTACTTCCGGTAGCAAATGGAAGAGCTCGGGATACTGCAGTGCACAAACCATGATTTTAGCTTGGGATGCTTTACTCTGTTATATTGACACGTGTTTTGATATGATACTCTGATTTGATGCAATTACTTATGTTTTTGGATAACTATGGTTTATTTAATAATTTAAAATGAAAATTTTGGACCGTATTTTTGGGATGTTACACCGACTACATCAGTTATTTCCTCATCTTTGAAGAAAAAAAATCATCGCTTAGTACATAGGAGGTTAACCCAAAAAACCATGCCAGTTGTAGCATGTTCCAGGTCAGAAAGAGTGGCTGGTGGAAAGAATTTTTCATTGATGAGTAACTTTAAAAACTATAAAGGCATATAAAAAACATCCTTACAAAACAAAAAAAACAACAAAGATGTAGAACTTTGACCTTGTATCCATGAAATTCATCTTTGTGTGTGTGTCATTTGGTTGGATATATTAAATGTATCTAATGCACATCGGCACATTTAATAAATCCAATTAAATGTTCATATGTTTCAGGTAAAAAAGGTAAAAGTCAAGAAAATGAATTTAAGGTCGTTTGTGGGGTGCAATTTTAGATGTACATGCTGATTCTGAGACGTTAAACAAACTCTTATCTAGAAAAGTAGGATGCCAATAGAAACTATGATGCCTAAATAAGAAAAAAATGAATGTATATTGTTATAATAATAAGAAGCAAAAGTAGTATGCTAGTATGCTGTAATAGGTTAAAAATAAATTTTAAAACTGAAAGTAGGATGACATTTAGATGTAAACGATCTTCCCTTTTTACTTCTTTTATGCCGATTTTAACAATCAAGTATGTTTAATATTTTTATAGCTCTTAAGGTTTTTAAATTTTTTACAGCTCTCCTAACTCCTAAATACATATCTCTTTAGTTCATTGTTTCAACTAGGTTTTGGGTAAGTCTTTATAGTTAGGATAGAACCCTTTTTTGTAACGGAATTGTAGCGTGGTTTCTTTTCACTGTTTGTTTTTGAAATCTTTTTTCTTGAGGTTTTTATTTAGTTTTAACGTCTCAAAGATTATATGTGTTTTTGTCATTTTCTGTCCCAGTTAGTTAGTATCAGAGTAAATTTGCTGAACTGGGGCTAAACATCAAAATTTGGCAAGCAAAAAAGACCAGGTGTGAACTGTGGGTAAATATGGTTTTTACGATTAATAGAAAAAAAATATATCATTCTTAGATAATATGTTGTTATAAAATATTATGTGGTTATTATGTTTTCTGTTATATATGAACCAAAAAATTTTAAATATCAATTGGTTGGTCGATTCAGTGGTTTGACATCTATAAGGATCTTTAATTGTATATCCTGAGTTATTAACTTTTTTAGTTTTGTTCAATTGACATTACACCGAGTAAAAAATGGCGAAGAAACCACTATATTTCTATTTGCTTTCCACTACTTTTTTGATGGGTTAAAAATAGGCACAGAAAACAGTACCTTAAAAAATTATGAAAAAGAAACATAGAGATAATTTACCTTTTTCCGAAAAGATAAAAGTGTAACAAGACCATTGCATTAATCCATCTAGTAATATATCATCAAATGTAGACATTGTGGCCAATGGCGAACTTTGTTCTGGTTTTCCATCAAAGTAGAACAAAGACCTGCATAATCAAATCGTAACAAACCTAACCTAAGTTGAATAAGCATGTTGAAAATGTAGGAACTTAAAAAGGGTAAATAAGTGAAGAAACTTATATATCATAAATTGTGGAAATAAAATCATAATATCCTAATTGTTATGTTCGTTAGTACACCATTAATTATACAAGGACATAAAGAAATATACAATAGCAATACATCCAGCCTGTACAAAAAAAAAAAAAAAAAAGAAATCCATGTTTTCAATCAATATATACATAACCAAAATATACACGAACGAAAACAATGATCAACTATTTCCTTAAGCTAACAAATATTTTCAACCGTGATGGCAGCCATTTAATTAATTATTTGAAACCGACGACCTGACACGTTTCCGTAATAGCTATTAGCGATTTAACGGTGACAAACCGAACTTTTAGCGGTGACGCCTGTCGCCGCTAATAGTGAGGTTCTTATAGTGCAATGCTAGAATTAAACCTTGCCTCAAAAGATATAGGCCAAAATGAATTTAGGTTTAACTTGGTCAAATAGGTTATTTTGTCTCTTCTTTGATTCCTAAAATACTATATTTGTTTTATGAAAAAATTAAAAACATCTTATAATGTTACAAATATTTAATCACATTTTAGGTAGATTTGAACACATTGGGCATGTTTTTTATATGGGATGTCGACCGTTTTGTATTTAATTTTAATATGAAGGTTTTTGATGTATTTCCACAATACTTCATATCCGAATTTGTATAGTAGAAAGACGTCCTCTTAATTAGACAAACAAGTCGCTTGTCCATTGAGCTTCATCAATCATCACATCTCACTTAGGTTAGTTATGTTCGTTGCATGTCAAATGGTTTGTATCATCATCGTCATCTTCCCTCTTTCTTTCCTCTCTTTATCAATCAAATTTCTTCAATTTCCTCAAACTTTTCGCATATTTTTCATCACCATGAAACTTTATCCATCCAACAATATAATATCACATAACAACCCTCCCTAGCTCCGGCCAGTCATCCACCACCAAATTTCGCCGGAAAACACCATTTACATCGTCATGAGAACACTAGAACAAGAAATATCAGCAGATCAATTCCCTACGGCTCGAATCCTTCTTGGCATCTGGATTTTCTCCGTTGTGTCTCTTGTATTCATATATCTTGGATCCGACAAAGATGGATCTGTGTCAATAACCAACATAACCCATAAGTTTTACCATCCTACACATTTACCACCACCACAATCACCATCATCATCATCATCATCAAAAGATGATGAAAAGAGTTATGGAGCTCTGTTAGAAGAGGCATTGGCAAAAGTTTCAAACGAAAACAAAACTCTGATCATAGCCTTTGTGAATAAAGCATACATGGAAGGAGATAAGCCGATGCTGGATATATTTCTTGATGGGTTTTGGGTAGGAGAAGATACATATAAGCTTACTAAACACCTTTTAGTCGTTGCAGTTGATCAACCGGCTTATGACAGGTGCACCTTTTTACAATTGCACTGCTACAAATTGAAAACAGAAGGTGTCGAGACGCTTTTCATGGCGGATGATTTGCTACAAATGATGTGGCGAAGAACCCTTTTTCTTCGAGATGTTCTTAAGCGTGGCTACAACTTTATTTTCACTGTACGAAAAAACAACTGGTCAACCAACCAATTAATCAAATTTGTTTAGTTGAAGCTTTAATTTTGTTCTTGAAATTTACAGGATATGGATGTATTATGGCTAAGGGATCCGTTTCCAAGGCTGAACGTCGACGAAAGCTTAGACCTTCAAATCAGTGTTGATAAGTTTAATGGCGACCAGTGGTCGGAAGACAACGCGATTAACACGGGGTTCTACATGATCAGATCAAACAACAAAACGATTGCTTTGTACGATGATTTGTATGGAGAGAAAGACAATTCAGTAGTAGGGAAGAGGGAACAAGATGTTCTAATGGATCTGATGCGAAGAGGGGAGTTTGAAAGATTAGGTCTTCGAGTAAGGTTTTTAGACACCATCTTTTTTAGTGGATTTTGTGAGAATAGTAAAGATGTTAAGAAGGTTTCCACTGTTCATGCGAATTGTTGCCGGAGCATTAAGGCAAAGGAATCTGATTTGATCAAGGTTCTTCATGATTGGAGGAGGTTTAAAGCTTCCTTCAACGATGAGTTTCATTGGTCCGATCACCGAGCTTGTCGTAATTCATGGAACCGAAGATGATTGGAATACTGTTTTGGACTTCATTTTTGTAATATTCTATAAATACTAATAAGAAGACTCGAAAATTATACCTTCTGGTTTTATTTCACTGATACGTACATGATTTGAACAAAATAATCGTAACACATTTAAACAATCTGGAGTATGAAAACAATAATTTACAACTCATTTCGCAGGAGATAACAAACAACCCCATCATATATGGGATCATCGATCTTACCATCAAATTAGTGGAAGTTATGAAATCCATGATTTTTCGCAAGCTGAATGACTGGACCATCTAAATTCCTCCATGGTTTTATTGGCTAAGGGTGAAGGTGAGGGGTCTTTAAATCTCTTCCAATCATGAATAACAGCAGTTAAATCGGAGACTTTGGCTTTGATTCTCCGGCAACAATTGGCATGAAAGGTGGAAACGATCTTAACATCTCTACTATCTTGACAAAATCCACTGAAATAAAGGGTGTCCAAAAACCTAACCCTAATTCCCAACCTTTTAAAACTTCCTTTCTTCATTAACTCAATAAGAACATCTTGTTCCTTTTTCCCAGGTGATTTGTTTCTTTCTCCATACCATTTATCGAACAAAGCGATGGTCTTGTTGTTGGATCGGATCATGTAGAAACCAGTGTTTATGGGGTTTTTCTGTGACCACTGATTGCCGTTAAACTGGTCCACACTGATCTGAAGGTCAGCAGTTTCGTAATTCAGAGTTAGGTGTGGAAATGGATTTCTCAGCCATAATACATCTGTGTCCTGTAATTGATTCAACTTACAACCATTAGTACCAGATTTCAACACAAAATATCAATTGTCAAAGAGAACCATGACTCAAGTTTCATCACAGAATGTCAAAGAATCGTATGGGTGAGGGCGCGCGTGATGCAATTGGTGTATATTTTCATATATGTATAGGTATAGGTATTAATAGATTGCGATATTAAATTTGATAGTTTGATTTTTTTTTTTTTTTTTTTTAATTTTTTATAAATAGACACGTAAATATCACATCATTACCGGGAATATAGGGCTACTAAAGATACAATTTCAATTTTTTCGATTTTTACCTAGAAAATTGCATTTGGGATTAAATTAATATTGTTTTGGATTAGTTTTATACTTTTATTTAACATCAAAACTAGATATGTTGCCCATGCTTCGTATAGTCCGTATGCATCTGATTTGAATGCCATTTTTGTTTATAAATTAATAGAAGTTGTTGTTGACTGTCTTAGTTGACTTTTTTGAGGGTAGAGAAAACCAAAAAAATTAAATATGATGACTAACATAGAAAAATTATAGCAAAAGAAGCAAATGACAGACGTAGAAAATGCATGAGTGAAAAACCCGTGTTTTTTTTAATGCACATATATACAACTTTTGACTTCAAGGACGAAAAGTGTCAAAATGACTAAAGAATTAAAGGGGTAGGAATTAGCAAGTTTTTAGAAAAGGGACCAAAGTTGTCAAACCGTTAAAGTTTTGTGGCAAAACTCCGCATGGGCTGTGTTCGCTTGATTTGAATGTCGTTTTTGTTTATAGATTAATAGACGTTGTTGTTAACTGTTTTAATTTTTTTAAACTTTTTTTAAATTTCTTTTGATTATTTATTATTTTAAATAAAAAACCCTAAAAAGTAACACTTATCAAATGTCTCCTAATTTATTTTAAATATTTGGAAGATAACATATTTTATACAATAGCACCACCATCACCTGGTCCGTGAGTGGTGTTGTTATCTAAAATATGTCTCAAAACTCAGTTCGACAAAAAAAAAATTAATGCAATAAAAATGAATTAAATAAAAGAAATCAATAATTCAATAGATAATATTTATTAATATATAAATATTATATTAAAAATAATATTTATTAATATATAATAATTCAATTAAAAAAATTACTCCAATAAAAAAAGTTAATTAAAAGAATTAATATATAATAATTTAATAAAATTAAAAAAAATATACGCAAAAGTGGTCTCTATGGTTTTGTAAAATGACACAATTATAAAAATGGTATTTAAGGATAAAATTGTCATTTTAAAAAAGTTAATAGCCAAAATATTAAAGTTAACAAGATATAGTTAAATTATTAATTAAAAAGAATTAATAGTCAAAATGTTAAAGTTAACAAGATAGGGACCAAAAACCATATAAGATATTTAAAATTAGACCCACTGAAACACATATTTGTAATAACCACATATATCATTTTTTTCAATTTTGTCAGTAATTAAAATTTCAATCGTAGTAAACATTTTGGATTTAAAAGGGTAGATTGATTTTTGATATTTGTTTGGTTAGCAAATGAAAGAAAATATATATATAAAGGGTGTTTGGATAAGAAAAAAAAAGAGTGTTTATAGCTTATTGTTTATCCGTATAAGTTAAGTTTAAGTGGTTTGATAGGAAACATTAAAAATCATTTTATTGTGGTGAGGATAAGATAAATAAGCTAATTTTAATAAGAATCCCCTTATTTATAGCTTATTGTTTATTTATAATCTAAACATTTTTACAAAAGCTTTTTCTATCACTGCTATAAACTAATAAACTATAATTTAATAAGATATAAGCTAATTTATCCAAACACCCTCATGATGTACCATTTGAAATTTGAGATGCCACGTTTTGAAATAATGATCATAAGGGAGATGATTAAAAATTAGTGTAACTTACATTCCTTCTTCATAACCATATGGTCTTTTTTAGTTCTTCATAATGATATGGTTCTTTTTTGTGAGTTATCCATTTAATAAATATTATTAAGTATTGGTTATATACATAAAATATTTCTTTGTAAATATAAAACACATGTTATATGTCTGTTTATGAAATGATTTTTTTATCCTTTTCCTATTTATGCCACAAAGTTGTTTTAGACGAAGTATATCATCTAAAACTGAAATATGTATATTTTGCATGGAAAAATGATATATATATATATATATATATATATATATATATATATATATATATATATATATATATATATATATATATATATTCAATTTAATCAATAATGCACAAATTTGAATCCAGTAATGCTATATTATTAATATAATTAAATCTTGTTTATTAATTCATCTTCCGTTATGGTTGTGGACTTACTGTAGATATTAATGAATGGAAAGGGAAACGTTACAATTGATAGATCCCTTGGGTCATACAAACTAAAATTCTTGAATTCCATATAGAAGAAAGGTCATACAAATTAAAATTCTTTGAATTCTATATAGAAGAAAGGTCATACCAATTATAATTCTTTGAATTCTATAAATAAGAAAGGTCAAAACAGAAGTTGTACGGGGTACATATAAAGGTATAACATTTCACTTTATACTCTTTTAAATGCATAAATACACCTAAAAAATATGTTTGTACTTAATATACCTAAAAAAAATATGTTTGTAGAGTGTAATATTTTTTTTTCTTTGTACACGATAATTTGTGTTTCAAAATAATATATTATACAATTTTATAAAACATAAATTATAGTGTACGAGACACTTTCCAAAAAATATATAGTAAATAAATCATGTGTATCATAAATTTTTTTTTGAACACTTAGACTTCATTGAAACAAAATTAACAATTAACAATAAAAGGTAGATAGTAAAGGCAAACAAACAAAATTAAACCCAAGAGACCCAAACGAGTTTCCCAATCCCTTTTCCCGTACAATCAGTTAAGCCAATTAAAGGCCAGATACTTAACATAAAAAATAATTAAAACCATTGGTAAAACGATTAATCTAAACATTTAGACAATTAAGGAATTTTAATTATTTCTAAAAAAATCTATTATAGGTAATCAGGGGGTATTTTGATGCATTTATCAACTACAAATAATGGAAATCAAGTAATTAATCAGGCGGTATTTTCATGATATAATAAGAGCTATCTTAATTTCATTTTTCTCATGGTGACAACGCGTAATTCACATAGTCACTCACCAATTAAATGGATTTATAAATTTCGAGTCAAATCTTTATTTCCGTAGCTAAAGATGTTATAAGCATAAAGAAATTAAGATGTGAAGTAATTAAAACGGACTTACCGTAAAAACAAAGTTATATCCACGCCGGAGAACATCTCCGAGGAAACGGGTTCTTTGCCACATCATCTTTATGAATTCCTCCGACATGTAAACCTTCTCTCCGACGAAATCCTCGCCGTCGGTCTTCAGTCTGTAACAGTGTAATCTAAGAAACTTGCATCGGTCAAACGCCGTCTGATCAACTGCCACGATCAGAAGGTGGTTCGTTAAAGATCGTGTATCTTCTCCAAGCCAAAACCCATCTAGAAATATATCTAGCATCGGTTTATCGCCTTCAGTGTAGGCTTTGTTCACAATGGCTATGATAACGGTTTTATTCGCCATGGAAGCTCCCCGCAATGCTGCTTCTAATTCATCTCTATACGTCGAGGTCTTACGCTGCAATCACAAGGTAAAAAGACCATAACTTTCTAGTATGTATTAATTACTTGTTTAGTTTTGTTCTTATATATATAATTCAAGAAAATGAATGCAAGTATCATGGATCCTGTTCCTACCATGGATGATGAGGGTTTGGAAGGAGAAACCTTTTGTGTTATGGAAACCGATGTGTTTTTCTCTGATAGAATGTAGATAAAAGATATGGATATAAGCAATACACTGCAAAGGGCAATAGGGATTCCAGCTTTGGTAGATTGATCCATTGCTGCTGCTTCTGTTTGGTGAATACGATGATGACGTGGTGGTAGAGGAGTGCGGTGGTTTGTGGTGGTCGGAGGCTGTTTTATTTTTCTATGAATATATTTTTGAGGGAGTCGAATATGGTGATTTGGAATGTTAAAACTTAAAATCGGAATTCATGTGGAACTTGACTTCATATAGTCGTAATATGGGGGGTTTTGATTTGTTCGTTTTAATAGTTATGATTTTTATAAACGTTTCGTATTTGAAAACTTAGAGAAATACTCGTATTAGAATAATATTAATATATAGTTATAAAAATGAAATAATCTCTATTTGTATGTCTGTGGTTGCTTTTTACAAAGTAATTGCTAAAAGTTATGATTTCATTTTATAAGATTTTATTGTTTTTGTCATGTGAAACGACATCTTTAATATTTAAGGATATACTTGATATTTAATTTCACTAATTAAATAATAACTCTATTAAAGTACTAATACAATGTTTATGGGTATTAATCATCAACTAGTTAAACAATTAGATAAAAAAAATTCAAAAAGAAAAAGAAAAAAGTGATTTTTTATCACATGCCACCTGTTATTTATTTATTTATTATTTTTTTTATAATTTTTTGTTGTATATATTAAATTTTGTTAGGTGTAAAACTCATATATTATACGAGTTGATTAAAAAAAAATTAAATGTCAAAGTGTAAACAATAAATATATTTTTAAATAAAATTTTGAAATAAAAAATAAAGAAATATATTAATTACAATTTACTATCACATTTATTAAATTTATTACATTTAATACTTACATATATATAATTATATAAGTATTATGTAACTTTTTAATTTTAAGATTTAAAAAATTCAAAAATTGACATATGGATATTATTTATTTTAAAAAATATTATAAAATGATAATTGTCAAAACTCATGAAAGATTGATATGTGATAAAAAAGATTTTCATTTATTATAATAGATTTTTATTTAGAAATGAAGTACATAATTTTTTTATAGTTTGTGGATAAAGACCGACATTAGACTACTTTTATCGGTAATATGAATTAAGACATAGCACATATAAAGAAAAGTAATTTATAAAAATAAAAGTTTGAGGATATGTTTGTTAAATTAGCTGGTGGTTTGTTAAATTATACATGGTTAAGTTATAGTTTTTATTTATACAAAAATATTTTATAAATTTCAAAGTAATTATAAATTTTTGAAAGATTGAAAATTAAATAGAAATAAGAATAAATAACTTTTAAAAAATGGTTAACCACTCTATCTAAATGCTCTAAGGTAAATTACATTGTAAATCAATCATCCAACAATATCAATATTTTAATCTTTACTATAATTTAAACCATGTACCTATTTATAAATGGTCGTAATGTCATACTATATAAACCTATTATTATACATAATAAACGTAGTTCCCGTTTAGGAACAATGCATAGTTTCAAGCCGACTTGAATACCTGTGGTTTGGAGCCGAAGTGGTTTCACCGTCATCATCTTCCAATAGTTCTCCTACATTTGCTTTGTTACAGGTCGTGCATATGTCTTCTGCTCATTTTTCAACTGCTTCCTACCGTCTGGTAAATCTTGACTCATCTATCTTGAACACACATATATTGCTTTCGTTTGCAAAAATATTTGACATCGCGTCTACTATGTGTAGTATATAATCCTTAAGTTTGCGTCTTATCCTTTCTTTTGTTTAGCCGTTCTCTTTATTCAGATGAGTCGCCTGCCATGCTTTCTTTCTTCACGACACGGGTCTTTTTGCAACTCCAATTACTGTACCGATTAATTTTGCTTTACCAACCTCGAATTACCGTCGTCTCTACCACAAGCCGCATTTTGAAGATTCCGCTGAAGCTGTCGTCGGTAAGAGTTCCCACCTTAATCATCGATTCTTTGATCCTACATCGTGTTTTGGACCAATTTTGGGTTTTTGGACCAAATTAAAGACATCGCCGTCTATTTCCAGTTGTTTAGGTAAGATTTCACTTACCTATCAATCACCTTCTTTCTCTGTGTGATGGGGCAAGGGATTAGTGGCATGAGGTTGTTCAGGGGCTCGAACCAAGTGCAACCAAGTCTATGACCTCGGAGGATTTTGTTATCCGATTCAAGAGAGAGTTTGATCCAACGATTGAGGTTTAGCAGCTGGCTTGGGAGCATTTTGCGCTGGAGCAGAATACAGAAATGGTCGCTGAGATCACCGCTAAGTTCAGAGAGAGAGCGTTGATTTTCCAATAGTATAATGTAACAGAGGAGATGATGATGACTTGCTACCATGACATGTCGAGGGAGGAGGTGCTGGAGTTCGTGAGCATTTCTGATCATAAGACTCTTTTCGGTTTAGTGGAGGCAGCCAGGGACAGAGAGTTAGTGTTGGAGATCCAACAACGGAAGCAAAAGCATGATCAGATTCACACATCAGTATCAACCGTTAAGAAGACCTGGGTTAATGACAACCGATCAGGAGAACAAGAGATTCACGGATTTTGTAACAGCCCGGATTCCCAGGTATTATTCATTTATTTATTTTTGGTAAATTGTGAGGAGACTCGGCGAGTTGGAGCCTAGACTCGCCGAGTATGATCGCGGATTTGGACACGGGTTCACGTCCGGACTCGGCGATTCCAAGAGTGGACTCGGCGAGTCCACGCAGTTTAATGAAACCCTAATTTCCCGGCCTTGAGCCCTATTTAAAGGACCTTATACCCCTTCATTGCGGCTACCTTCGACCTTGAGAGCACCAGAGCAGCTGGGAGTCCTTGTGAGTGAGATAAGAGGCCATTATTCACCATTTTTGTGTGTGTTTGCAAGAAAGGAAGAGGAAGGTCAAGCTAGGAGATTTGGGGAGCTTGGATCTACTTCCATTTCGATAGAGGAAGCTATTTGAGGTAACATTCAGAGCTTATTCTCGTGCTTTTGTTGATATGGCCAAATCTAGGGTTTCTTCATGCCTTGTTTGCCTTGTATTTGGAGTGTGAGAGGTCCCTTGGGGAAATGGTGCCTAGATCTGGACCTTATTAGGTCTAGAGAGTCCCAAATGCCCTGCTTTATGCCTTTCCTTTTGAGTTAGGGACTTAGGTTACCATTTTAGAGGTCATTTCACCATAAGGAGCCTTGTAGGCATTGCATGGTAGCCAAGATTGTAACTTTACGTGATTAATGTGCTTGGGAGGACTAGATCTATGAGTTGTTGGAGCGGATCTGACCTCAGGAGCGAGTTTGAGTTGATGCATGGCATGGACTCGCCGAGTCTGAAGAACAGACTCGGCGAGTAACATGAAGATTGTCCTTAACCACTCAGCGAGTGGTCTTGCTGAGTTAAGGGGTTGACTCAGTGAGTCAGGGAGAGTTAAAGAGGGTTGACAGATGAACTGAGTCGAGCTGGAACTCGCCGAGTTGTTCTTGAGACTCGGCGAGTTGAGTCGTGGTGGCCTCGCGATTCATGCCAGGTGGAACTCGTCGAGTCAGGGAAGTACTCGACGTATCAAAAGAGGATCCTAGGGAGTCAGTGAGCACGTATAGACTCGCCTAGTCGCTCTAGTGCACTCGCCGAGTCCGGTCAAAGTTGACCGTTGACCAGAGTTGACCAGTGTTGACTTGATAGGGGTAGTCAACCTTAGTTGAGAAAGTGTTAATTAGAGATATATTGTGTTATAGGAGGATTATAGCTCGGAGGATCGAGTGCGAGTGATTTCTGGGATTTGCGAGTTATCGAGATACGCGAGGTGAGTCTTCTCACTATACTTTACCTTGAGTAGGTAATCAGAGTTATGTGACAAAGTATTTGTATGCTATATGTATGTTATGTGTTGTACTGCATTATTTCTATGTGATTTGTGTTGTGCATGTTTATAGAGTTGGAACCGGAAGGTTCCCAGAGTTAGAACCAGTGGGTTCACAGAGTAGGGTTTACGGACCCATAGAGTTATAGCCTCGAGTGGCTAATATGTGTTATGTGTGGTATTTTGTGTTATGTGACAAAGTATTTGTATGCTATATGTATGTTATGTGTTGTATTGCATTATTTCTATGTGATTTGTGCTGTGCATGTTTATAGAGTTGGAACCGGAAGGTTCCCAGAGTTAGAACCAGTGGGTTCACAGAGTAGGGTTTACGGACCCATAGAGTTATAGCCTCGAGTGGCTAATATGTGTTATGTGTGGTATTTTGGGGAACTCACTAAGCTTTGTGCTTACAGCGTTAGTGTTGTTGTTTCAGGTACTAGTGATGACCGTGGAAAGGCGCCGACTTGATCTGTACACACGCATGGGATTTTTATGATATGTGATCTTGGGATTTTTGTATGATATGGATTGGAGGTTTAAACATTGATGTTTTTATGAAAATTAAATGAAAATGTTTTTATATTATGCGAAAAATTATTTTGAAATTCACGGTGTTACAAGTTGGTATCAGAGCCTTGGTTTGAGGGATTCGAGTACACCTTCGGGCGTATTTGAACTCAAACTGAGGATTTGAGAAGTATTTTCAAAAAGAGTAAAAGATTTTGGAAAAACACAGAGCAGAGTTGTGTGTACGATCAGTCCGCGCCCGAACGGTGATTTCCCAAAATACCCTCATGTTATGTGATATTGATATTGATATGATGTATTCTCATGCTAGAGTAGGCTAGGTACTCCTATTAGGACTAGAGTGACCTGATTTGTGATGCCTTAGCCTAGGGAGAGGTGAGCTGCTATGAGATGATTGAGAGTGAGTAGGTAGCAGCGAGGGGCTTATGAGAGATCTGTTAGAGAGTGGATTATGCATGATAGAGTACTTGGAATTTGGGATCCGAAGAGGAGGACTTGAGGTGTATTCTGATACGGTGTAGACAGTAGTATTGGGCCCGTACTACTGAAAGCACCGGAGCGGTGTACAGCCCGAGTAAGAATCTTTGGAATACCAAGGATCAAGAAGGGATGAGTTGTCGAGTGTGAGTATGCTCGAATGGATTCTAATTTATCGTATGTTGTATTTCAGAGGTAGATCATGGTGAGGACACGTCTGATGCCTGAGAGCAGTGAGACCAGTGATGATGAGATCCGCCGGATCATCCACGAGGAGGTGGTGCGGCCATCAGGGCAGAGATACCAGAGATGTTCGGGTCTATTAATACCACGCTGATTGAGACCTTTGACGAGCGTTATGCCGCTCTTTCTGAGGCTGCTATTGCAGCGGCCACCGCAGCTATTGCTGCCGCGAGGCCGCAGGGTGGTGATGCGTTGCTGTTCCGAGAGTTCAACAACACAAAACCGCCAGAGTTTGATGGGACCAAGGACCCGGTGGCGGCTATGAGATGGATTTCTGACATGGAGGGGTGTTTCTTCACTTGCTCAACTCCTGAGCATTTGAAGGTTCAGTTCGCGCTGAACCAGCTTCGCTTGGGAGCGAATGACTGGTGGAAGTTTGTGACGGCGCACTTTACGCCTGCTGAGCTTGCGGCAGTGACCTGGGAGAGGTTCACTGCCATGTTCCGAGATGAGTACGTTCCCCAGGTGGAGAGGGAGCGTTTGGCCCAGGAGTTTCTGACCCTCAAGCAGGGTATTGAGTCTGTTACGGCGATTACCAGGATGTTCCATGAGAGGGCAATGTTCTGCCCTGAGCACATGTCCACTGAGCATGCACGTATGAGCCGATATCTGAGTATTTTGATGAGAGACATTCGGGAGTTCGCGGCGAACTCCTCGTACCGGACATTTGCCGAGCTTCAGGCAAATGCCCGGAAGAGGGAGATTGAGCTAGAGACTCAGGCCAGGGAGGAGGCGGAGTCTCAGGGGAGGGATCGGCGACCGGCACAGTCTCAGCCGGCAGCCAAGCGGGCCAAGCCCGCTGATCCCAAACCAAGGAGCCAGAAGGGCCGCACTTGTGGAAAGTGCGGCAAGGGTCATGATGGAGTCTGTAGAGCGGGATCTTGCTACAAGTGTGGCAAGGAGGGGCATATGGCCAAGGACTGCCCCAAGGGGTTTGCGGTGTGTTTCCACTGCAAGCAGACCGGACACCGGAAGGCAGAGTGTCGACAATTGCGAGGATCATCTCAGGGAGCACCTCAGGGATCTGCCCCTGCCGCCATCAGAGCTACCGAGAGTCGGCCAGTGAAGGCCGAGGCGCCGAGGGCACGAGGGAGAGCTTTTCAGCTGACCGCGGAGGAGGTCCGCGCAGCGCCGGATGTCGTGGCTGGTATGTATTCTTTCGTGTATTTATTTTGATGTTGAAATATTATGCTTATATTATGTTATGCGTAGGTACTTTTCTTGTGAATTCTCTACCTGCCTTGGTGTTATTTGACTCGGGTGCGAGTCGGTCTTTTGTATCTTTGGCTTTTAGTCAGCATATCAGTGTTAGTCGTGAGGCGTTGAGTCGGCCTCTGAGAGTTTCCATAGCTGATGAGAGGGTGATATATGCCATGGAGGTTCTCCGAGGGTGCGTACTCGAGATTTTCGGTGTTGAGTTCCCGATTGATCTGGTTCCTATTGCGATGGGTGATGTCTGTGTCATTGTGGGCATGGACTGGTTGAGCAGATTCGGTGCGGTTATCGACTGCGAGTGACAGCTGGTGACCATACGAGACCCTAGTGGGGGAGTTCTTTCGGTGTACGGAGAGGGTACACGTTCAGGATCAGCGTTTTGTTCGGCCGCTAGGGCGAGGCAGTGTCTACAGCAGGGCTGTAAGGGTTTTGTGGCGTATGTGATGGATACGCGGGTGGATTCCGAGAGACCGAGGTCAGTTGAGGAGGTTCCGGTAGTGCGTGAGTTCCCGGATGTATTTCCCGAGGAGTTGCCGGGTGTGCCTCCTGTGAGGCAAGTGGAGTTCAGTATCGATTTGGTTCCGGGGGCCGCGCCTATCGCTAAGGTGCCTTATCGCCTTGCACCTACATAGATGCAAGAGTTATCCTCGCAGCTTCAGGAGCTGCTGGGAAAGAGGTTTATTCGGACGAGCAGCTCGCCGTGGGGAGCGCCTATCCTGTTCGTCAAGAAGAAGGATGGTTCACACCGGATGTGCATTGACTACCGGGAGTTGAACAAGCTGACGGTCAAGAACCGTTACCCGTTGCCAAGGATCGACGATTTGTTCGATCGGTTGCAGGGAGCATCTTGGTTCTCCAAGATTGATTTGAGGTCTGGATATCATCAGGTGAGGGTGCGAGATGAGGACGTCCAGAAGACAGCGTTCAGGACGCGTTATGGGCATTACGAGTTTGTGGTGATGCCTTACCAATGCCCCGGTAGTGTTCATGGATCTCATGAACCGAGTGTGTAGGCCGATGCTGGACTGGTCGGTGATTGTATTTATCGAAGACATTTTGGTATATTCGAGATCTAGAGAGCAGCATGAGGAGCATTTGAGAGAGGTACTCGGAGTTCTGAGATCGGAGAGGCTTTATGCCAAATTCTCCAAGTGTGATTTCTGGTTGCGGGAGGTCCAGTTCTTAGGACATCTCGTTAACCAGAAAGGGATATTGGTTGACTCGGCCAAGGTTGAGACGGTGATGAGTTGGGAGGTGCCGAGGTCACCCTCCGAGATCAGGAGTTTCCTAGGGTTGGCAGGGTATTATCGGAGATTTATCAAGGATTTCTCTAAGATCGCAGTGCCACTCACCAGATTGACCCGGAAGGGTGTTGCTTTTTCATGGGGCCCCGAGCAGCAGGCCTCCTTTGAGACACTTCGCCAAAGGTTATGCGAAGCCCCGGTATTAGCCCTCCCGGAAGGGATGGAGGACTTTGTGGTATACTGTGACGCATCGATTTTGGGGTTGGGGGCGGTGCTGATGCAGAGGGGGCATGTGATAGCATATGCATTGAGGCAGCTGAAGCCTCTTGAGATGAGATACCCCACCCATGATCTAGAGTTGGGGGCAGTGGTGTTCGCCCTCAAGATTTGGCGTCACTACCTGTATGGGGTTCGGTGTATGATATACACGGACCATAAGAGTTTGAAATATTTGATGGATCAGCCCAACCTAAATATGCGACAGAGAAGGTGGTTGGATGTGGTCAAGGATTATGATTGTGAGATCCTGTACCACCCGGGCAAGGCTAATGTTGTAGCCGATGCATTGAGCCGCAGGGCGGAGAGCACCCTGCTGCGGGATGTGTGTTTGAGATTGACCGTGGTAGCTCCAGTGTTGGATGCCATTCGTGGGGCACAGGCCGAGGCTGTGCAATCTGAGATGCAGAAGAAAGAGCGGGTTGTTGGTTTGGTTTCAGAGTTCGTTACCGATGGTCGGGGGCTTATGACATTTCAGGGGCGTATCTAGGTGCCGTTTGTGGGAGGAACGCGTACCATTTTGATGGAAGAGGCTCATCGGAGTATTGGTGGGCCTGTATGAAAAGGGATGTTGCGTGGTTTGTTGAGAGGTGCTTGACCTGCCGTAGGGTTAAGGCCGAGCACCAGAGGCCGCATGGTAAGTTGCAGCCATTGGAGGTTCCCGAATGGAAGTGGGAACATATCACCATGGATTTCATCACCAAATTGCCAAGGACTGCCAGAGAAGTTGATGCAATTTGGGTGATTGTGGACAGGTTGACGAAGAGCGCTCACTTTCTTGCTATCAGCGAGAGTTCTTCAGCAGAGAAATTGGCAGAGGTGTATGTGAGGGAAGTGATATCTCGGCATGGGGTGCCGATCTCGATTGTTTCAGACCGTGATGTGCGTTTCACTTCCAGATTCTGGAAGAAGTTTCATGAGGAGTTGGGTACTAGACTGCATTTTAGTACCGCATATCATCCCCAGACAGACGGTCAGAGTGAGCGGACGATTCAGACGCTCGAGGACATGCTCCGGGCATGTGTGTTGGATTTCGGGGGTAGCTGGGATGCATATTTGCCCTTGGCAGAGTTTTCCTACAACAACAACCATCATTCGAGCATTGGTATGCCGCCCTTTGAGCTGTTGTATGGGAGGAGGTTTCGGACCCCCATTTGTTGTGGAGAGGTTGGACAGCGGGTGATTGGCAGTACAAAGATCGTGCTTCAGATGACAGAGCAGATCTAGCAGGTCGGACAGAGGTTGTTGACCGCTCAGAGTCGTCAGAAGAGTTATGAAGATAGACGTCGGTCCGAGCTTGAGTTTCAGGTCGGCGACCTTGTACTCCTGAAGGTCTCTCCTTGGAAAGGAGTGATTCGATTCAGGAAGAGGGGCAAATTGGGGCCTAGATATATTGGTCCATTCCGAGTGATCGCGAGGGTAGGACGGGTAGCCTATCGTTTGGATTTGCCAGCAGAGTTAGGGCAAATTCACGACACTTTTCATGTGTCGCAGCTGAGGAAGTGTATAGCCGATGAGTCGGCAGTGGTTCCATTAGGGGATATTCAGGTGGATGCGAGCCTGAATTATGCTGAGAGACCAGTGGCCATCAGAGATCGGAAAATCAAGGTTCTGAGGAACAAGGAGGTACCTTTGGTTTTGGTTCAGTGGCAGCATCGGAAGGGGTCCGAGATGACTTGGGAACCGGAGCGTGAGATGCGTGAGCAGCATCCAGAGTTATTTGCAGAGCGAGACTCCGAGGGCGAAGTCTAGTTCTAGTGGGGGAGAATTGTAACAGCCCGGATTCCCAGGTATTATTCATTTATTTATTTTTGGTAAATTTTGAGGAGACTCGGCGATTTGGAGCCTAGACTCGCCGAGTACGATCGCGGATTTCGACGCGGGTTCACGTCCGGACTCGGCGAGTCCAAGAGTGGACTTGGCGAGTCCACGCTGTTTAATGAAACCCTAATTTCCCGGCCTTGAGCCCTATTTAAAGGACCTTATACCCCTTCATTGCGGCTACCTTCGACCTTGAGAGCACCAGAGCAGCTGAGAGTCCTTGTGAGTGAGATAAGAGGCCATTATTCACCATTTTTGTGTGTGTTTGCAAGAAAGGAAGAGGAAGGTCAAGCTAGGAGAGTTGAGGAGCTTGGATCTACTTCCATTTCGACAGAGGAAGATATTTGAGGTAACATTCAGAGCTTATTCTCGTGCTTTTGTTGATATGGCCAAATCTAGGGTTTCTTCATGCCTTGTTTGCCTTGTATTTGGAGTGTGAGAGGTCCCTTGGGGAAATGGTGCCTAGATCTGGACCTTATTAGGTCAAGAGAGTCCCAAATGCCCTGCTTTATGCCTTTCCTTTTGAGTTAGGGACTTAGGTTACCATTTTAGAGGTCATTTCACCATAAGGAGCCTTGTAGGCATTGCATGGTAGCCAAGATTGTAACTTTACATGATGAATGTGCTTGAGAGGACTAGATCTATGAGTTGTTGGAGCGGATCTGACCTCAGGAGCGAGTTTGAGTTGATGCATGGCATGGACTCGCCGAGTCTGAAGAACAGACTCGGTGAGTAGCATGAAGATTGTCCTTAACCACTCAGCGAGTGGTCTTGCCGAGTTAAGGGGTTGACTCAGTGAGTCAGGGAGAGTTAAAGAGGGTTGACAGATGAACTGAGTCGAGCTGGGACTCGTCGAGTTGTTCTTGAGACTCGGCGAGTTGAGTCGTGGTGGCCCCGCGATTCATGCCAGGTGGAACTCGTCGAGTCAGGGAAGTACTCGACGTGTCAAAAGAGGATCCTAGGGAGTCAGTGAGCACGTATAGACTCGCCGAGTCGCTTTACTGCACTCGCCGAGTCCGGTCAAAGTTGACCGTTGACCGTTGACCAGAGTTGACCAGTGTTGACTTGATAGGGGTAGTCAACCTTAGTTGAGAAAGTGTTAATTAGAGATATATTGTGTTATAGGAGGATTATAGCTCGGAGGATCGAGCGCGAGTGATTTCCGGGGTTTGCGAGTTATCGAGATACGCGAGGTGAGTCTTCTCACTTTACTTTACCTTGAGTAGGTAATCAGAGTTATGTGACAAAGTATTTGTATGCTATATGTATGTTATGTGTTGTACTGCATTATTTCTATGTGATTTGTGCTGTGCATGTTTATAGAGTTGGAACCGGAAGGTTCCCAGATTTAGAACCAGTGGGTTCACAGAGTAGGGTTTACGGACCCATAGAGTTATAGCCTCGAGTGGCTAATATGTGTTATGTGTGGTATTTTGGGGAACTCACTAAGCTTTGTGCTTACAGCGGTAGTGTTGTTGTTTCAGGTACTAGTGATGACCGTGGGAAGGCGCCGGCTTAATCTGTACACACATATGGGATTTTTTATGATATGTGATCTTGGGATTTTTGTATGATATGGATTGGAGTTTTAAACATTGATGTTTTTATGAAAATTAAATGAAAATGTTTTTATATTATGCGAAAAATTATTTTGAAATTCACGGTGTTACAAATTTTATGGCAGGTTTGGTTTTGGTACACGCCGGTATTTGTTATACGTTGATTTATGGTTATTTTGAGTGCGGTCAGGAGGTTCACTACAGTTGGGACTGTAGTTAGAGGGAGTCGAGGGTTTTTTTCTTTTGCAGTTAGCTAGCCCATATAAACGCTTATTGTCCACGGAGAGAAGATGGGACGGTTTTGGATCCAACACCTTTAGTTTGGCAGTTATCGGATGGATGTCATGGAATAGTTGTAGTCTTTGTAACACCCCGATATCTAGAAAATTTCTATTTTTAAACCTAAGTGAAAGTATTATGCAAAATTGGTCCTTACGCCATGCGTACTTGGGGGCATATGCATGACATAGATCACTTAAAAGGAAGAAGTGTTTTCATGCGTACGCTAGGCGTACGTTGGACGTACGTAGCTAGGGTGCACACTCTAATTTTTAGGGTTTGAGCCTTATTTAAACATCATTATCTCTTCAAGACCTTTCCTATCATCAACCTCCATCTCCTAAATCATCCTTTGCAAACCCTAATCCATTGTGTGTGTATTTTTGAGATTGAGAGTGTATATTTGGTGTTCTTGAAGGAATGAGAAGATAGTGGAATCACCTTGGAAGCTCAAGGCAACCTAGATCTAGAAGTATCTCACCATTAAGCATCATTTGAAGGTATAAAGCTTGGAACTTGATAAATTATTTGCTTAGATTTTGATAGTATAGAGTTTGTGTATATTTTTGGTCCCATAGGTTTGGTCTAGTGGAGTATGAGCTACTGTAGGTACTTGAAATGTAGTTTCTGTAGTTTTTAAGCTCACGGATTCATAAAAATTAGAGCCTGGGCACTCTCATTAAGCCATGCAAGAGTTTTGGAGCTTTAAATGACTTTTGGACTAAGGGTTTGAGTTTATACCCCCTTGTATGCATGCAAATGAATAAAACTAGAGACTTTATCCATTAAGACGCCCCTATTTATGTGGATCTAAAGTTTGCTGCTTTGGCTTAACGAAATAAGGACTTAATGGTGAAATGGGGATTCAGCGATGCTATGTTGGGCGTTGCTGGAGGTACGCTGCGTGTACCAGGTTTGGAACCCATATTTTCAGAGGTGCCTTCTACGCTGGGCGTAGAGGGGAGTACACATGGTGTACTCATCTCAAGTGGATCTTTGACTTTTAAACATTGACTTTGACCAGGATTTGACCATTTAACTTATGGGTATTAGGGTATTTGAGAAATAGTTTGAGATTAGGCCACCGTTTGTTGTATAGGTGACCTGTAGAGTCAGCAGTTGGAGCTGTGATTTGTCTAGCTACATTTCAGACTGTGAGGTGAGTTTCCTCACTGTACTTGTGGGTTGAAGGCACCAATGGCGACCCGGTAGATAGTTATCCTGCTTTAGGATGTTACTATTTTGTAGTGATCTATTCAGATCTGCATGATTATCTGTTTACTGTTATATGTTTTATCTATTGCATATGTCGACGTAGTGTGGTTGGGTTGAGGAAATACTACTTTGTGTGGAAGCCAACAAACCCGAGAGCAAGCCATAAATAAGATGTAGGCCATAGAGGGCAAGCCAGACTTATGTTGCGGGCTCGGGAGAAATCCAACATGAGCTTTAGGCCAGAAAGGCAAGCCAAACTCACGCTATGGGCTCCTGGGTAATCAAGTCCGATGGTTGTTAACCCAATATGCATGTTGTTATATGTTTGTGTAGTGGTATTTTAGGGAACTCACTAAGATTTGGCTTATAGTTTAAGTGTTATGTTTTAGGTACTTCAGATAATCGGGACAAGGTGAAGGCGTGATCGTACACATCCTTCAGTGACATGTTTTGGAGATTTTATGATACATTTATTTTGAGAAATTTGTATTTGACACTTTGACATGGGTCTTTGATTGAAGCAATGGGTTTAATTAAATTAAAAAGATAAAAAAATATCATTATTTGTTACAAGTTGGTATAAGAGCCATAGTTTGAGCGAATTGGATGAGCATTCGTTTGAATCCAAACTCAAACTATGGATCTGTAAGTTTTAAAAATTGTTTTCAAAGCTAACCTAAGAAGGATGAGATGTGTACGATCAGCCGGAGCAAGAAAGTATGCCCCAAGATACATACACTATTATTTGCTTATGATGATTATAATAGAACTGCATGCTAGTTGTAGGCTACGGATCCTCATGAATTGTGTGATAGAATTACCTGATGTGTGATGCCTAATAACCTAGGATAATCCCTTGTATGCTAGATGGAATTGACATCATTACTGTAGTTTCTTAGTGTGTGCATCATAGTTGTACATAACTAAGATTTTATAGACTAAGAATGTTTAATTTAGCCTTATTTCTTGTTTCATGTCTGGTTGTGGGCTCATGGTAGAATCAAGTATTCGATTGTCTATGGAATCCAATGTTATGTATGATTAGCATGCACGAGCGGCTACAGAGTTGGTGGAAGTTTCATGAGTGTAGTAGGCCAGCTTGAAAAGTGATTAGCCACTCTTGAGAGAGTGAGCATAGGATGTATGCGTATCGTGATTATTGGGTTTGTTTTCGGGTAGTTTGCGATGATCCATTGAGACAGATACAGGTAGGTGAGGAAGGTAGTATCGACCCATACTACTGGAAACACAAGATATGTATGTGTAGCAAGGATGTCACGAACCCCAAGGATTTAGTCTTTGCGTGATGATTGTAAGAGCATGAATTGTGGCATTTCTGACATATTTTTGGATCATTTTCAGTATAGAGTACACAGGAGGATCTGGTTCTGGAGCTGGTGGCCTTTCTATGAATTGTGGCATTTCTTATATATTTTTAGATGACAAAATCCATGATTTGATAGTTACTAAGGTGGCTGATGCTGTCCGGGGTGCCATCCCCAAGGTTTTTGGGTCTATCTGGACAACTATGATTGAGCTGTTTGATGAGCGGTACGTTGTTGTGGTTGAGGTTGCTGTTGATAACACTACTGCAGGGGTTCAGGAAAGAGCATCATTCTAGTATCGGGACTTCAACAACACATTTGACGGGTTCAAGGACCCGATTGTGGCTATTAGATGGATTTTTTATGTGGAGGGTTGCTTCTTCACCTATTCTTGTCCGGAGGACTGGAAGGTCAGGTGCACCCTAAACCTTCTGGTTGGGCACGAAGGACTGGTGGAAACTGGTGAGCGGTTCTTATACTCCTGAGCAGAGGGTTGCTATTACTTGGGAGCAATTCTCGGATATGTTTCACACGAGGTATGTTCCCCTGGTGGAGATAGAGAGATTGGCTTAGGAGTACCTGGATTTGCGACAAATGACGGAGGCGGTGACAGAGATCACCAAGATGTTCACTAAGAGGGCTCTATTCTGTCTTGAGTTTGCTACTTTGGAGCTAGCCCAGATGACGCAATACTGAAGCATAATCAAGACTAACATTCGGCAGTTTGTGTCTACCCAATGCTATATTACCCTCTCGGAGCTTGAGGATGTCGCGTGGAGACGGGTGATTGAGATTAAGACTCAGACGAGAGAGCAGAGGCAGGCTCCCGTTTAGTCACATCCTACAATGAAGTGGTTCAAGACTGTTGATTCATGATTTGGGGGACAGAGGGGTCGTATGTGTGGCTAGTGCGGCAAGGTTTATGAGGGTGCATGTTTTTCGATCTTATTTTGGGTGCCATAAATGTGGCAAGGAGGGGCATTATGCGGACATCATATTTTGTAGGTAATAGAAGAAATGAAAGTATGGTTCAATGTAAAATATATCAACAAAAGTACGTTGCTATTTTTTTTCTTTGGTTGCCAAGTTTTACCAAAAAGTACATTTTCATTAAGTTTTACATAAGGTTTTTGCTGAAATTTTTGTTAAATCTGTTATAGCCGCCAAAAGAGACTGATATATTCATACAAGTGAAAAAATGATAGAAGAAAACTAAGTCAGTTGACATGTTGAGTCTCCATCATATGCTTCAACATGACGGTCCTCCTGAGGATACACTTTTGCATAAATGCAATATCGTCCTGAGTGGACACATCTTCACCTTTTCCATTTCAGATTACATAATTCACATATGTCAGCCTTGTGCAGATAATTCAGAGGAAATCAATTTTTATGACGTATCCTTCCTTGAGCTTCGCATGGACTGCCTCCATAACGTCGCCCATGTGTTGGAGGTGCTCAATCATTGCTTGAAACATGTTGTGCATATCTATATTAATAACCGCTGATAAAAACCCAATTAAAAAAGTGACACGTGGTTCACCACGAGATCACTCACTAGTTATAAATAACTTTAAATAGTATCGTATTCTAATGTATTTTTTGCCATTTATATTGGTTATAGCATGTTTCTTAATTTGTTGTCATGTCGGTATGTTTTTAGTAAAGGGCAGTTTTGCCAATTAGTACTATTAATTATTATAAAGTTAATTCAAATATTTATAATGGTTTTAATGAAAAATACTAGTTTTTAGTGAAAAACATGAGTACATGTCAACTTTGTTATTTGACATAGTTTAAAGACAAAATTGCAAAAATGGTCCCATGTGGTATGCATTTTTTTTTTCGAGATTTAGTCCAGACTTTGATTTTTTTGACTTCATGGTCCTTTTGGCCTAGTTTGTATGTAAAAATGGTCCCCCGACTTAACCCCCATTAATTGTTGTTGTTAACCCCTTCGTGTGCCTCCCATATGAGGGTATGTTTGTCTTTTCACCTTTTAGGGACCATTTTTGCACCTGAAAAAAATATATCCCTTTTCTTTTTAAAAAAAATTAATACCTATTTATTTATTTTAATAATTAAAAATAAAAGAGGTTTATCTCTCTCTCTCTCTTTCTTTCTTTCTTTCTTTCTCTCTCTCTCTCCCCCTCTCTCTCTCTCTCTCTTTCTCTCTCTCTCTCTTCTTCGATAGGCAACCAAAAACACCTCCATTGGAAGTGGTGTTCTTGTGGTTTTTTTTGGTAAACAGAGGAGCAACAACCCCTCGCCCCTCCTTTTTCCTTTTTATGTCGAGCAAAGCAGCAAGACACCCCCAAAATTCGTTGTCCAGTTCATCCCTTTTTATGTTTAGTTTCATTCAAAGAAAACCCCACCGAAGGTGGAGATTTTACAATAGACAAAAGGGCAACAACCCCCTCGCACCTTCTCTTCTTTTTTCTCCGACTCCATAGCATCCAATCACCCACCTGTTTTGTTGTTGTTGCCCTGCTTCCATCGTACCATCTCTCCCCCTCGCCTTCTCATTTATTTCCGAGACAAAAGAAGCACATGATCTTCTTCAACAGTCCTTGCTACTTTTGTTTCTTCATCCCTCTCATGAACCAGTGAGGGCACCAGAGGTACTCGTTCCTTTCTTGACAAATCGACCACCGGAACAGTTGATTGTTCTTGGATGAGATCCCAAATTTTGTTGCTCAGCCACTTCCAGATGGAAATGATCAGGTATAATTGTTGTAATGGTCGTATGCATATCCTAAAATTAAAGTATTTCATTCATTTTTGGACACCTTTTACAAATGAAATTAGGTTTCGTTCATGCTTCATCTCCAATTTTGACTTTAAAGTCAAAATTGACATGAATGTTTAGTTTTGAGAAAGAACGCAAGTGACTTGTATCTGAGAATGAGCAAGTCGTTCCCAATAATGGTTTATATAAAGGTTGGTGGCGGAACTGCTGGGAGATGAAAGTGAATGAATGTATAAGAAGTTGGGTGGTTGTCGATCATACAAAGGGGTGGGAGGTGGCATGTTGGTGGTGGATTTGGTTGCGGCTTTTGAATATAGGTTTCAGATGGGAATTTCGATTGCAATAAATAATAGCCATCATCGACTGCAATGCTGGATTTTGTAACATCAGGATTCGCCAAGTAAAACTCTTCCATTAAAATTCTTATTACCCGTAGATTATCCCCGAGTACGTTGGGCGTACATAAGGTACGCACAACGTACTCCCAAGCATGCACAAATTCGAGGCGTCCCCTACCTACAATGGGCGTACCTATGCGTACACGAGGTGTAAGCGAGCCAAGGTGGCTAGGGTGTAAGGTCAAACCTTGAAATATGATAATGTTTAAAACAGACCTCAGCTTCAGTGTATATCTCAGTATCAGCATCAGCGTTTAAGCAGCTCAGCGTGTTTAGTTTATTCAGTGCATTGTAACAGATTTTGTATTTATCTTGTTTCTATAGTTAGCGTAAATTAGTTAGTTGGCATATCCCTGATTTGTAGGGATTGTCTAGAATAGCAGTATATAATCTTTTGTATAGGTTTGTGAATGGTTACGCCTTTCACAAACCCTAATCGCTGCTTTGTGCACACGATAATCTCTTTGTGAGATTATCTTTCTTAGTGAAAGTTTTTCTTCGTGAATTCCTCTTGTTCTCATTTACTGTTATTGTTTGATATATTGATTGATCTAAAGGCCTCTTCAATTGGTATCAGAGCATGTTTCTCTTATCAAACAAATGGCTTCATCTTCTTCTTCGTCGAACTCATCAAATCATCCTTCCGCTAAAATTCCTCCTTTTGATGAAACAAACTTTGCTATGTGGAAAATAAAGGCTCAATATGCTTTAGAGTCAGTAGATGAAGACATGTTGGACATTGTCGAAAAGGGTCCATATGTCCCAATGTATCAGCCTCTGAAAAACAACGTTCCTGATGGTGCCATGAAGAAAACACCTAGAGAAAACTGGACGGCAGATGACAAAAGAAAAAATGGTTTAGATGTTCGTGCTCGTGCCGCAATCAGCTACGCTCTGCCATACAACATTTTTGGGCTAGTTCAAAATTGCATCTCAGCAAAAGAGATGATGGATACTCTGACTGTATCTTTTGAAGGCACTGAAGAAGTCAAGGCTACTCAAATAAATGATCTTAACCGAAGGTATGAACATTTTTTTGCTAAGAAAGGTGAAACCTTGACTCAAACCTTTAACAGATTCAATACTCTTGTTAATGATCTTCGGAGATTAGATCAGTTGAAGCATAGAACTGTTCTAGTGCAGAAGTTTTTGGATTCTCTGGGTGCAGGTTGGGAGAACCATGTTAATGTGCTGAAAAATAGTGAGAAGATCAACTCTATGGACTTACAAAGTCTGTATGGAAATCTTCGATACTATGAGGAATCCAAGCTTCAAAGAAAGGAGCTGATGAAAGATTCTCAGCGTGAATCATCTGTAGCCTTGTTCTCAAACAAAAAGCTAGTATCAGATTCAGACACTGATAGCCTTTCAGACACTGATTCCTCTAAAACTGACACTGATGATCTTGAAAAGGTTGTGGCTAGTGCAGCTTTGATTGTAAAGACCTTTGAGAAATCCGGCCGAAACTTCTCAAAGTTTCAGAAGAAGATGGGTGGAAAGTTTTCAAAAAGATCAGAAGCTGATAAAAAGCATGGTACTGATAAGAAAGAGAAGGCTCAGTGCTTTAATTGTGGGAGCACTGATCATTTTGCAAAGGAGTGTAAACAAAAGAAACAAGGCTCAGATGAATACTGGAAGCAGAAGTACAACAAGCTGATTGAGAAGCTGAAAGCAGAGAACTTCGAACATAAAGTTCTTGTTGCTGAAGAAGAAAAATGGAAGACTGATGAGGAGTCATCAGATGATGAAGTCAAGTGTCTAATGGTAAAGATAGAAGACACAGATGTTTCTGAAAAAGGCAAAAGTACATTTGATGCTGATATGTCTGATGCTGTTGAAAATTCCAGGAAGCACAACACCGACTCTTCTTCAATGTACCAGGTTAAAAACTTTGTTTCCTATTCAATGAATGAAAAAATCAAAATGTTTGAGTATTTGGGCGTCATCAATTCTAAGAAGAATCAAACAATAAGAGATTTGCAAAATCAAATTGATCTTCTTGAAACTGATATATCCATGAAAAATAACATTATTGAGTCCACTAAGGAAAATCTTAGAATCACTAGTTTGTCAAATTCATCTTTGTCTGCTGAAATTGACAATGTTAAAAATCTTTTGATCAAAGAACAAACTGTGCTTCATACTTGGGCAAAATCTCATAAGAATGCAAATTATATTATTTCTGCTCAAATTCCACATTCATGTGAGAAAATTCTTGGGGGTAATTTTGCAGAAGCTGAAAAAGTTTTTAAATCACAAGAAAAGGAATCTGAGTTTTATTCCATGAATGAGATGAAAAACAATTTCAAAAATAAGTTTGTTAGTAACTCTTTTATTAATCAGAGTTTAATTGATGAATGTTGTATTACTAATTCTGATGGTATTACTGAGTGTAATGTTGAAATTACCGGAATTGATCCAACCTCTTACCCTGCACATCTTGTAAGACCAACTCCACTCACTGAGAATATTATTGCCTTTCCTATCTCAAATGGAGTGTTTCATGCTGTTCATGAACAACTTAAATATTTTCCTGATTGCAATTCATCTGTGAATAAGTCCAAATTAGACACTGATAGCTCATCATCTAACACTGAATTCAGTTGTGACTCAATGATAAACAAAAGGATTCAAAGCTCTCTTGGTGAATCTTACATGTCAAAATGTGTTAAATCCAAAAATTTGCTCACCAAGAAGAACTTTGGTACTAGAGTTTGTTACAGATGTGGTGATACCTCTCACAAGATCAGTGAATGTTCATTTGATAAATCATCCTCAAGAGCTGATAATATTAAAGTTAGAAATGAAAAATGGACTCTTAAGTCAAATTCTTTAAACTGTCTTCCTAAGGAGTGTTATAATCTATTATCAAATAACTTTGTGAATGACCCATCCTCGAATGGGTCAGTGTGTTCTAACTAGTTTCTCAGCACTGCAGGGTCAGGAGCATCTTTGGTACTTAGATAGTGGTTGCTCAAGGCATATGACAGGATCAAAGTCTCTCCTGGAAGATTATGTCAAGAAAACTGGTCCTGCAGTTACTTATGTAGACAATGGAAAGGGGTTTACTAAAGGATATGGAAATATCAAATGCAATAACGTGGTTTTTCAAAATGTTTCATATGTAAAGGGTCTCAAACACAACCTTATCTCCATCAGTCAATTGTGTGATGCTGACTATGAAGTTCACTTTACAAAGAAGGAAGGCAGAGTTGTCAACACTGAAAAGAACATCATACTTTCAGCAAGTAGAAAAGATGATATATATGTTCTTGACATGTTCTCGAGTGACAAGGCACTGATGCAATGCTTCTTTACAAAGTCTCAGATGAATCTTAGCTGGATTTGGCACAAAAGGTTCTCTCATCTGAACTTCAAGAACCTATCCAAAATATCCAATCAAGATCTAGTTAGAGGGCTCCCTAAATTCAGCGTTGTGAAAGACAAGATGTGCTCAGCTTGTGAACAAGGAAAACAAACGAAGTCCTCTTTCAAACCCAAGTCATGTTCCAGTATATCAGTCCCTCTTCATTTACTCCACATGGACTTGTTTGGACCTATTCCTGTCCGTTCTCTAGGTGGAAATAAGTATACTCTAGTGGTTGTGGATGAGTTCACTCGATTTACATGGGTGGTTTTCCTGAAGAAGAAAAGTCATGCTGCACAGGAAATTATTTCACTGATTCGTAAAAATGAGACACTGACAGGTCTCAAAGTTAAGCAGCTAAGAAGTGATCATGGTACCGAGTTCCAAAATTCAACTCTTGAAGAATTTTGTGATCATAAAGGAATTGGGCAAAACTTTTCAGCTCCTCGTACTCCTCAACAAAATGGAGTTGCTGAACGAAGAAATAGAACACTGATTGAGGCAGGAAGGACCTTGATGATCCATGCTGGTATTCCTATGTCGTTTTGGGCTGAAGCTGTCAATACAGCGTGCTTTACTTAGAATCGATCTCTAATTCACACGATTCATAAGAAGACACCATATGAAATGTTGAAAGATCGAAAGCCAGATGTATCCTTTTTTCACGTATTCGGATGTATTTGTTATATTCTAAATCAGCGTGACCCCAGATCCAAGTTTGAACCTAAGGCTGATAAAGGTATTTTCGTTGGGTACTCATCTATTTCAAAGGCTTTTCGTGTTTTTCATGTGAACAGGCAATGCATTGAAGAATCCATTCATGTGAAGTTTGATGAGGAATCATACACTGATGAAAAAGTCACTCATTCCTCTTCTATTTTTCAAGAGCTTCTCTCTTGTCCATTTGACGAAGTCCCTCCTGCTGGAGATGAAGTTGATTCTTCTGATTCTATCGTTCCAGTTCCATGTTCCTTGAATCAAGATACTGCAGCCAGATCAGCAGATAATTCATTAGGTGCTAATGAAATCCTTGAAGCTGAAGACTCTCCTGTAACTGATAACTTGTCAGTGTCAAATTCTCCGGAATCAGCATCAGTCTCTGAACATCGATATCATCCTGTTGATCAAATTATAGGGAATATTCATGATGGTGTCCGTACTAGATCTCGTGTATCTAATAACTTTTGCATGTATGTTAATTTCGTTTCAATGATCTTACCTGACAAGATACACACAGCTCTTCAAGATGCTGATTGGATCAAAGCCACGCAAGAAGAACTGAATGAGTTTGAAAGGCACAAAGTTTGGACTCTTGTCCCAAGACCATTAGGAAAGACTATCACCGGAACTCGCTGGGTCTATCGCAACAAGGTTGATAAAGATGGAATCATTACTCGCAACAAGTCAAGGCTTGTCGCTCAAGGATTTACTCAAATTGAATCCATCGACTACGGGGAAACCTTTGCTCCAGTTGCTCGCATTGAAGCAATCAGACTGTTTCTCGCATACGCATCCTACATGAATTTCATTGTCTATCAAATGGATGTGAAAACAGCCTTTCTTCATGGTGTGTTAGAAGAAGAAGTTTTCCTCAATCAGCCCCCAGGCTTTGTTGACAAAGGTCACCCTGATTATGTGTACCGATTAGACAAAGCTGTTTATGGACTGAAGCAAGCACCCAGGGCTTGGTATGAGACGCTGACATCGTATCTTCTTGAAAATGGATACAGACGAGGAGCAATTGACAATACTCTCTTCATCAAAAACAAAGGCTCAGATATGGTTCTTGTTCAAATTTATGTCGATGACATCATTTTTGGCGCTCCAAATGAGAAACTGAGCAAGGAATTTGCATAGATCATGTCTCAAAGGTTCGAAATGAGCATGATGGGGAAGATGACCTTTTTCTTAGGTCTTGAAGTTCAGCAACAAAAGTCAGGTATTTCTATTTGCCAAAGTAAATATATTTCTGACTTGCTTGTTAAGTATTCTCTCAGTGACTGCAAACCAGCCTCTACTCCAGTGTCCAAGACTGATAAGATACACGCTGATCCAACTGGAACTGATGTAAATCACTCTCTGTATCGAGGAATGATTGGATCTCTTTTATATCTCACGGCAAGTCGTCCTGATATCATGTTTGGAACCATTCTCTGTGCTCGATTCCAAGCTAATCCCAAGGAATCCCATCTCATGGCCGTCAAATGTATCTTTCGATACTTGAAAGGGACTCAAAACCTAGCACTATGGTATCCTCACGACTCAGCATTTGAACTTTTTGGATACACTGACTCAGACTATGCAGGATGCAATTTAGACAAAAAGAGTACGTCTGGTGGATGTCACTTCCTTGGAAATCGTCTCATCAGCTGGTCTAGCAAGAAGCAAACATTAGTAGCCATCTCAACTGCAGAAGCTGAGTATGTTGCAGCTGGGAGATGTTGTGCTCAGCTCTTATGGATTCAAAATCAGCTTCTCGACTATGGGATCAAGTTCTCAAAGACTCCCATATATTGTGATAACACCAGTGCCATTCAAATCACACAAAACCCTATTCAGCACTCAAAGACGAAGCATATCAAAATCAGACATCATTTCATCAGAGATAATGTTGAAAAGGGAAAGGTTGTTCTTGAACATGTCAAGACTTCAGAGCAACTTGCTGATATCTTCACTAAGGCACTGGATTCTCAAACAACTGCTTACATTATTGGAGAACTTGGAATGATTACCTTGTAATTAATTTTGCTGTTTAATTGTGCTAATGTTTGGTATTGTCCTATAAGCTGATGTACATTGTGCTGATGATGACATGTTGGTGATATTTGCATACTGAGTACTTGGTTTGATCTCCTATCTTTCTCTCTTCTTCAAGTCTTCTAAACTAAAGTTGAATGATTCACTGTACTAAAAACCATACACTGATAACAACTTGAAACTCTTTGCCGATGGTTAGATTAAAACACCAAGATCTATCACACGCAACTATCCCTTCTTACCAATCTTACACTGATTCTGTGATTCAGTGTGACAAAACACACGCTGATGAGAGTCTAAAAATCTTTGCCGATGGTTAGATCAAAACACCAAGATCTATCACACGCAACTATCTCTTCTTACCAGTCTTACACTGATTCTGTGATTCAGTGTGCCAAGCCCACTATTGGCTCATTAATGGCCCAATTTGCTACATTGGGCCCAATCCCTTTATTGGGCCTTACCCTAAGCCCAACACATATACTTGGCCCATAATCACTTACTACTGATGGCCCACTAAGGCCCAAAGACCTATAGTCCAAAGCACAGCCCACACCGAGGCCTAAATGCTCGAAACCCAAACTGGCAGCGTTATGTAGGGCGTATTCCAATGTATGCTTAGCGTACAGGCTTGATGACGAGTACGTTGGGTGTACCTGCACGTACGCTCAACATAGTACCCTGTTAAGCCATCTTCCCATTAAGTGCTTAATAGTCCAATTTAGAGGCTACAAACTCAGATCCAGGTCTTATTTCATGTCTTAAACCATAAAAGT